>NC_051214.1:17806724-17901724 GCF_015220715.1 Pygocentrus nattereri | reverse complement strand
AAACACGGACATTTGAACATGTAAGAAGTTCAAGTCATATTTTCTATTATATTCTTTCGTAAATCTGCAGTTTCCTATATCACAGTATTTTGCATATCACAAATCTATAAAAATCACAATTTACCTTACATAAATACACAAATTATATTATTGGGTGCTCTATTTTTATTGGTGTCTTTGAATCTGCACTTCTCTTTCCTTTTCCTGCATTTTTAAGTGTATTAACATAATCAAAAATTAGTTCAGGGAAGCAGAAGCATCAGCCAAACCTGATAAGAGTTAGACATCCTGAACTCCTAAAACATGCTTTAAGGGTTACTGCCTGGTACAAACTGCTTTCGGTGGTGTAATGTGCTGTATAATGAAAGGTTTTAGGGCTAGTAGTATAGAGCAGCCATCTGGAAAGGACATTCGGAGGTGGGAGGCTGGGAGCTGTAAAATTCCTCTGATTGGAAATTGATTTTTTTTTTTTGTCCTGAATTTGATGATCACAGATTATATGTACCTGAAATGCTGGTAGAGTGACAAAGTTATTTGTGCTGTCTACCTTATTATTCACATGGCCACTGTATTTTAAGATGGCCATTGTATCTGGTTAGTGTGCATTATCTGCTTCTGGTCCAGTAATAGTAATAAGCTGACACATTGTGTGACAACATGCAGTTTGCATCGGTCACTACAGGTGACTGAAGATTAAAGGGTGGCTAGAACAAGAATCTTACACCCACAGACCCTCACATAGTGTTGTAGAAGACAGTGTGGCTGTTTAATGACTCCTTGCAAAAGCTTAGTTGTTATCATTAAACTCAGAGCCTGTAAAATCCAACCAGATGACAAATTGCCAACAGAGTCACTTTAACCGGTTTAAACTTTATACTCTGTTTATAACTGGGGATATTCTGCCCTCACTACAGTAGACTGAGCAACTCGGCACAAAGCCAGCCAGCTAATAAGCTTATACTCCAGTGCTAAAAGACAGACTTGAGGAGATCCTCCAGTACTGCAGCTTACAAGCTAATAAATGTACCTGCAAACCAGGTACAAGCTTAAAATATCTGCATTTTAACTAAAGCTGACATCAAAAATAGCACCCTTTAACCTTGGTAGCTTTTTTTGGTTAAACCTTGTGTGGTGTTCAGGTCTGTGGGACCCGTTTTCAATGTTTACAGAAAGAAAAAATTATGTGATTTATTATATTTCAACCGCAGATTCTTGGTTCTTTGCTCATTTTCTGTGAAGAACATATAAAATAACCCATTTTCAGTGCTTCACTCTTCACCCCCCACACATTTATATTACACATGTGGTGTTGGGCTGAACCTGCAGGGAGTATAAGTGTGGAGGTGCAGTGTCCACTCTGTTCTCCTCCTACATGGCCTGCTGTTCGAGTGTGTGTGTGTGTGTGTGTGTGTGTGGACAACATGGACAGGCTGCTGATTGGCTACAGCTGCTGAAGTAGAACCCTACGCTGGACAGTGTGATATTTTAAACATCTGGTATTTTTACATAAACTGTTCTGGTTGTCCTGAATAAACGAACAATAATGTGTTGGATCCAGCAGACCACTGAGTAGCACACACACCAACACCACGTAGGGGTTAAACTTAAGTAAATTAATAGATTTTTACATTAAACATTGCTATATAATGGCATACACTGTTTTGTTTTGGTAAACAGAGGTATTAAGGTTTTTAGTTGCATAAGTAATTAGTATAGGCCATAAATAGAATCCTCTAACTAAAGCGTTATTCTCATGCAGGTCCAGATTTCTGGGGACAGAGTAATTACAAACATCAGTACCTAAGCATTCGAGCATCCAAACAATTTTTGGTTATTTATACAGTTTTTTTTATGTAAGGATGTTTTTAGCATTTAACCTATTTTTAGTTTATCACTTATTCAGAGCATCATGAGGTTCAGGAATATCAGGAATAACGTACATCCTCCAGCAGTTTAAAAAAAAAATTAGGTCAAAAGAATGTTGACCTGTAATATTTCTCTCTCCCACAGGTTCGCTTCAACCCCAACATGGATGCACATGGTTGGGTGCTGTCAGCCGGCCAGTCGGGCCTGGTGCGTGTCCACTGCGTTCGTGGACTGAGCGGCTCTCTCATGCACAAGCTTGTCCACGAGGCCCAAGCGCAGTTCAGCGCCATGTTCCGCTCTCAGGAACACGATGCCACCGCTACTGCCGTCCGACGCTGCACAGCCGACACCGTGCAAGTACGATAGCACTGACCACTGATGGTTCCGTCCAGCGAACTCACCTGATCACCAAAACCGAGCCTAAAGCGGCATTTTACTCTGGCGGGGTTTCATAGACTCGCAATTTTTTAAAGATTACTTAACTTATTTCAAGGACTTAAAAAAGACCATGGCCTTTTCATACACAGCTGTGGAACCTCAATGATTTTGTATTTTATATGGTTTATTTTTATCAGTGTCGATGATGTACAGATGTACAGAGAAGGAACGCTGCTGTCAGAGTTAGAGCACTTTTCATCTGCTGCAGATTTGGATTTTTCTAATAATCAATACTTTCTAGCTTTGGTTTTATTTATATATATAATTATATCTCAAGTAAGGGTTGTTTTTTATTTCTATATGAAGGAAAATAAACCTGTTTGTGTCCTCATTAAGATTTCTGTGGTATATTTTGAGTCATTTTTGCCCTGAACACTTAAAGATAATAGTCACTGTGCCCTAAATCCTCTCTCTTCATTTGCCTTTGATTGGTTGCATCTGGATTTTCCATTTGAAAGTTGATTCCCCATATTTTGACAGCAGAGAAGCGTTTATCGGCCTTTGATTTTCTGCTTTCGTCTTTGTAAAAGTTATACTGTTCAGCAAGTGTACAGATGAAGTAACTGACACAGAGAATGGCAACAATTTATATACACTGGAAAAAATAGTGCCTTGAATTTAATCCGTTTGATTGTATGTCTGCATATATATATATATATATATATATATATATATATATACACATACATACATACATACACACACACACACACACACACACACACACACACACACACACACACACACACCTCGATCAGGCATAACATCATGGCCACCTCCTTGTTTCTACGCTCACTGTCCATTCTATCAGCTCCACTTACTGTATAGTCTCACTTTGTAGTTCTACAGTTACAGACTGTAGTCCATCTGTTTCCCCCTTTTACCCTGTTCTTCAGTGGTCAGGACCCCCATGGACCCTCACAGAGCAGGTGCTGCTTGGGTGGTGGGTACTCGCTCTCGCTCTCTCACTCTCTCTGTCTCTCACTCTCTGTCTCTCTCTCTCGCTCTCTCTCTGTCTCTCACTCCCTGTCTCTCTGGCTCTCTCACTCTCTCTCGGTCTCTCGCTCTCTGACTCTTTCTCTTGCGCTCTTTCTCTCTGTCACTCACATTCTCGCTTTCTCGCTGTCTCTCGTGCTCTCTGTCTCGCTCTCTCACTCTCTCACTCTCTCTGGCTCTCACTCTGTCTCTCTCTCTCTGGCTTTCTCTGTCTCTCTCTCACTCTCTCTCTGTCTCGCTCTCTGACTCTTTCTCTTGCGCTCTTTCTCTCTGTCACTCACATTCTCGCTTTCTCGCTGTCTCTCGTGCTCTCTGTCTCGCTCTCTCACTCTCTCACTCTCTCTGTCTCTCGCTCTCTCTCGCTCTCTCTCGCTCTCTCTCTGTCTCTCACTCTCTGGCTCTCTCTCGCTCTCTCTCTGTCTCTCTCTGTCTCTCGCTCTCTGACTCTTTCTCTTGCGCTCTTTCTCTCTGTCACTCGCATTCTCGCTTTCTCGCTGTCTCTCGTGCTCTCTGTCTGTCTCTCTCTCTCGCTCGCTCGCTCTCTCTCGAGACTCTTGAAATATCACCTAATATTACGACTTTTTCTCTAAATATTACTTTTCCCTGCATATTATGACTTTTTTTCTGAATCGGATAAAACACTGATGTCAGCCGAGTTGAACGGCTGCGGCTTCCAGCTCGTATCTACAAAAGCTTGTTAGCTGACACGCATTGATCTCAGTTGGGAAACACTGAAGTGATCCTGGAGTAATGCTTTTTACTAAAAATACATTTTATACCAAAACTTTCTAACAAAGCCATCACAAAACCTCAGCGATCAAGCAGCTCATTTATAACCATTTCGTGTAACATTTTAATGGGATGCGGCTTTTAGATCCATTAAATGCTTCGGACGTTTGGTTCCTACTACGATAATGATGACCAACTCTGACTCTGTAAATTTCTCTAGAAGGGCGCATTTCACACTGAAACGCTCTGAATGATTTTGTTTACACCTAAACCACTGAATGATTAAGTAATTTTGCAAAATCAGTGGAGTTCCCCTTCAACATATTGCTTGTGGAATTTATTATTTTTATATGACACAAAATGAACATAAAACACTACAGCGTGCAGGGCAGCGGTGCCCCAGGACCGCAATCACGAACCGCTGCTCTAACACGACTCTGTCACTTCATACTTTCAGGCATGTGTCATATTTATAACTTCAGTTCACACCTTTAAAGTAGATCATTTTTGTGGAAGTGGAAGTTTAAGAGCTTTTCGTGTCATTCTTGAAATAAGATGAAAATACGTTTTAATAGCTTCAAATGAGAAAATACTGCATTTTATTTTGAGACATTATAATTGAATAGTTTAAAGCATTTTAATGTGGGGTATATTACTGCTATATTGTTTGTGTATGAAATACGAACATGATGTCCATTATCTTTAGTTAAATCCACAGTCATGACCACAGTTAATGGTCAGCACCAAGTTAATGTGCTTCCTTCCGATGGTGAAGCATCACCTGGACACTGGTTTCATTTCTCATGCCTTCAATTGCATCCACTGAGGTGTGATTAGCTCCCACTGGAGGGAATCTGGACAGGTGCCCAGTAGACCTAGATGCAGCATTTAGTTCAGTTTCATTAATAATATAATAATAATAATAATAATGACATGTATTAGTGCTGCTGGGATGGGCTTCTTTTAGATTTAAAATTCTCTAATTTTAAGAGTAGCTGTATAAAATCAAGTGGTCTGCATGTCCTCTAATCCACTGAAGAACCCTGTAGTGTAGCGTTACTGTTACGGTTCCCTCCTCATTCCAGAGTGAGTCTGTTTCTTCTTCTCTGTTGTGGTCATGTGCTTTTGTTGTTGTTCTGTTCTGTGTCTCCTTCCTGGTCCTGCCACCTCATTATCTACTCCACCTGCCTGTAGCTCCACCCCCTCATTAGTTCCAGGTGTGTCCTCAGTGTATTTATACCCCTGTGTTTGTTCAGTCTCCTGGTCTTGCATTGTGGATGTTACCCTGTGGCTTGTTTTGTTAACCAAACAGGACATAATCGAAACACAGAGCCGTTATTGGTTTCAAGCCAGCCGGACAAAATTTCCCCAAAGGCACAGAAGCAGTTTGTCCAGGAAGTTCCAGGAGAATATCCAGTGAAGTGCAGATCAGTGTTCATGACCCCACAGTAAAAAAAGGTCTTTCCTAGGCGAGTATGAAGACAGAGAACACAGCAGACCAAAGAAACAGTGTTTGTAGTCCACGTCTAAACGGCTGAGAGGAAACAGAAAATAACGTTTCGGAGTGACCTCAAATCAGGGCCTCAAACGTGCAGTTAGCACTCGGACACTTGCCGATATTGGAATTACAGCAGTTCGGCAAAGAATGGTGGGCTCAACGTCCTCCACAGCAATGAGTGCGTTTACATGTCCTCAATAATCCGACCAGTTATATAAAAGTCCAATAGTGGAGAAAATGAGGAACTTGTGACCACCAGATCATGACTGACCATTATCATAGCAGAAACACTGACACGATAGTGTCCACCAGCCAGAAACATCCAACCAAGAGCAGTTCTGTGGTCATTGGTCACCAAGCCTAGAACTGGGGATCTACCTACGGTGTCTTGTTCCAACCACAATCCACCTAATGAACTTCTTCAGAAGTCCTTGATTGGCTGTGTCAGATGTGATGGTATTATTTAACACTATGTTTAAGTTTAAGCGACCCCTCTGGTGGAAATGTGTAGTTGCACACAGCATACACAAGATCTGGTATCACACCAGCTCTGGTGGACCCCTTCCCCGGGCGGATGAATCTGACGATGAAAGAATATTCAAGTTTAACTCAGTCAGCACTTGCTGAGTGTTGTGTCTTCTGATTATGAGTAAGATAAGCTTCTGTAAGAGTGGCTGGTCAATTCGATTTATAGGACAAGCGGCTGCAGGAAAAACAGTTTTAATAGACGCTCTTGGCCAGTGATTCATATGATTTTATTGAGGCTTACAAAAATCTCACGATATTAAATGCCCAGTATCACTTTGACTGGTGGTTACATGTTGGTACATATGATAAAACCATAAAACATTTAGACAAAAGACTTAGACCACTTTATACAATAAGCCAATGTATGTACACGTTCACAAAGATTTGGCACGCACAAAATAACTATGTATAGTATTTACAGTTACCACAGTACAACACTTGACATCTGACACTGCACAGAATCACAACACACACCAGAAACAGGACTGATGAATAGACGTTCCCTCAAACTGCTCAAATCCAAGTCACCTTTACTGGGTTAACTGCAGTCGCTCTCCCGGTTCAGTTCAGCATCACTACAATGTAATCTGAGTCTTTCAGTACGTTAAAAATATATTCACACTTCTGCATAATTTATTTTTAAGGCATAAACAAAGTTGTTCAGAGTGGTTTGATATAAAATGCACCGTTTAAGAGAAACTTACTGAATCAGTTATTCACAACTGTTCTAATGTCTCTCAGAGAAAAGTATTATATGAATATGCTGCCTTATGCATTGTAGACACTGTTCCTGTCGTCACCACCACTCTTAATAAATCCATACTGGTAGGTTTCCCTACAATGCATTTCACTTCAAACCACTCCGAATAACTTTGTTTCAATCTTTTTGTCGTCTTTTGTCTTTTAAACTGTTTTGATGGCACAGCAAAATGACTGCAGAAAGGTATGGTGGTCTACTTTGGTTTGATTTTCAAGTTTTTTACCATATAATATTGCGAGATGAGCTCAGAAGCAGGTGTGGATGAAGAAACTGAAGGCATGTATGACATCCATAAATGAACTGAATGTATTGTAGGAACTCTTGTCAATAAGGCTGAAGCTGAAGTCCAGCTTTAATCAATATAAGACAAATAGCTCTGTGCGTCCAGCGTTTCCAAAAGGCCAAGTCCACTGCCATCCAATACTCATACACAGAATGTAGCTCAGCGGAGTGAGGAGAGATGAGCGTAGCTCGTACTCTGCTGAGTTTTCCATCATCTCCCACATACATTCAGATTTTCTGCCGAGCACTGTTAACCCAGGTCCTCATGCGCACCAACCCACAAGTACTATCAAAAATATACTAATTTATGTGTTGGTCCATCTTTCGTTTGATCATTTGTTCGTCATGGCTTTGTAGGCTAAAATATTTACATTTAAAATATATACATTTTATCAAAAGTGACAAAATATAGACTATAATGAAGGTATTCCAGCAGGACTGAGTGACTGGCAGTCTTTGTTAGGCTCGAGAGAGAAGAGCAGGGAAAGCACCCATGCAAGCGTGCCTCGCTTCATTAGACAAATGTACACGTACAACATTTTTACAGCGCGGACCACCACCACGTTTCATCAAAACACTTCAAAGCAGGCCTTTAAGCACAACAACTACATGGCAGGAAGGCTGTGGTTTGGGTTTTTTCCAGAGTGGCTTTTCTTTAGATGTATGGCTTCATAATCTCCAGCAAGTCTGACTGAGAGCATGAGAACGGTCATGTGTTTTTTCAGATACGGCGACTGCCATGGCCTTAAAAGGCTTGAGCAGAGATGCTGATGTTGCTAATAGACATATTAAAGGGGAATCCCACAGAATTTAACATTCTGCAGAATTCAGTTAGTGAGACGTGAGCAAAGTCATTCAGAGTGGACTGAAGTGAAATGCTCCATTCTAGAAAAACTTCCCCAGGGTCTGGTTCGCATTATCCATCTGAATTTACACTCGCAAATCTTACGACTAATTATTCAGTAACTGCATGAAATAAATGCACAGTTATTTTTTTATTTTTTGTAAAAGCCCCTCAAACTAACAGAACGTGTTTCATATGCTTACAATTTACAGCTGAAAGCCAAACTGGAAAGAAGAGTTACAGCCTCATACGACTCCCAGCTTCTGAATGTAGCTTATGAAATATGAAAGTTATGAGGAATATGACCAAGTGCGTTTTGGAACGTGAGAGGTTAAAACGGTTGTGTCTGCAACTTAAATGTAGCCACTTTAAAAGCAAAGCCTTCTCTCAAAACTATCGTTACACACACCGTGGGCATCACGTGACACATTCCTGACTAAAAATTAAAATGTGTAAAAATTTGTGTTGTAGCTTTTAGAGGCACTAAAGATGTCTGGTTCCTGTTCACCACTGCTGTGAACAATTCGACCTGGCTTCTCTAGAACAGAGCATTTCACACCAAACCACTCCGAATGACTGTTTACATCTAAACCATTTAATTACTGTATGTTGCTGCTTTTTTTTTTTTTTTTTGGAATTCATTTTTAATAGTTAACTATTTTGCTGATTAGGGCAATCTAGCCTGGTAATGTGTGCGGACTGTACTAGGATGCACTTCTTAAGATTAAGTGACCCTTATTAGTCCCACAAGTGGGAAATTTAACCTCCACATTTAACCCATCCGTGCAGTGAAACACCACATACACACTAGTGAGAACACACACACACACACACGGGGGCAGTGAGCACACTTGCCCGGAGCGGTGGGCAGCCCTATCTGCAGCACCCAGGGAGGAGTTGGGGGTTAAGTGTCCTTGATCAAGGACACCTCAGTCATGTACTGTTGGCTCTGGGGATTGAACTTGGGTCCTTCTGGTTGCAGAGCTGGTTCCCTAACCTCCAGCCCATGACTGCCCCCTATATCCATCATTAGCATCCTTAGGCCAACCCCCATAATGGAATATTGCAGTGGCATGGCAGCACTGAGCCACGCACTGGAATGTGGTATTTGAACTGCTGTAAGTCGTGGCAGTGTGGAGGCACCAAGAGCAGAGATGGGAATCCGTTCAGTGAAGATGAGGATAAAGATCTGTATCCGCACTAATTTGGCTTTCTGTGGTTTTGACTGAGCAGAAGTAACAGTTGGCTAATGCTTCAGGCTTAGCATGAGTTAGAAGTATAAGCCAACTGTTCTGTCCTGCAGTGTAAACTCTAAGCTCTCAGATAACTGATGTGTGACACGCATCCCTAACATTTAAACACTTCTCATTCTCTTGGGTGAAGGTTTATAGGTTTTCTACAAAGGACAAACACCAATCAGCCATAACATCATGACCACCTCCTTGTTCCCACACTCACTGTCCATTTAATCAGCTCCACTTACTCTATAGGTGCACTTTGTAGTTCTACAGTTACAGACTACTCTTAGTGATGAGGTGGTGGTGGTGTTTTAGTGTGTGTTGTGCTGGTACAAGTGGATCAGACACAGTAGTGCTGTTGGCACAACACACACTAACACACCACCAAACCACATCAGTGTAACTGCAGTGCTGAGAATGATCCAGCACCCAAATAATACCTGCTCTGTGAGGGTCCATGGGGATCCTGACCACTGAAGAACAGGGTAACAAAGTATCAGAGAAACAGATGGACTACAGTCTGTAACTGTAGAACTACATCTAGAAGTAAGTAAGTAACACAGTAAGTGGAGCTGATAAAATGGACAGTGAGCGTAGAAACAAGGAGGTGCTCATGTGTAGATTCAATAACACTTTTCAAAGTTAGAAAAAACTGAGGAAGGCTGGGAATGTTGGCTCTCTCAGCTTTTACAGTAGCTGCAAGTGGTGAAAACCGAGGAGGCTAAAACCACTTTTGTCTTCAAGCATCTCAAAAGATGCTGGCATTGAGATCTCTGACAAATACTGTATTGACGTGGACGCGGGCTTTGACCCAGCTTAATAGCGTAATGCTTTAGTTTGGCAGACTTTGTCATTGATTAGAGAGGCAGAGACAACACAAGAACGGACAAGTAATAATAAACCCAGTCCCAATTGTTTTCACAGTAGTCGCATCAATACCAATCTTTTACCCTTCGCACCCACAGGCAGGCAATTTGAGCACGTTCCTGCTGTGAATGTGTGAGTTCACTGAAACCGAGGCAAAGCTGCCAAGTCACAGCAAAACACTTAAGATACCAGGAACAGCAAGTTATACTTCACTTGGTTTCTTGTGTAGAAGTGAAGTAAACAGCTCACGATGCAGTGTTGCCTTTTACAACCTGCTGTAGGGAGGTCACAAAGTCTGGTAGGGCCTGATGGAGAATATAAAATATCCTTTTAACATCTCTGTGTGCTCCCAGGTGCTACGAACTGCTCATTATGAAAGCAGGATAAAGATGAGGTTCAGGCATAAGTGGATTGCATACTGGTTTGTTAAGCATAGTGATATAAAATGTCAGTTCATGAAAAGACAATCAACTTTGGGGCACATCCGCAAGGTTCAGACACCAGGTCTGACATGGAATGACAGACAAAATGATGCATCGGTGATGAATTTGCGCAGTGTTTTATGTCCAGATGAAAACCTTTTTGGACAGACAGCCTGAAGGACAGCCTTCTTAACCAGGATTGCATGATATTAGTCCATGGGGTCTTGGCACAGGGTGCAGTAGGCCATGTCCTCACAGTAGGGCTCTACCTGGATGGTGGTGCTGTAGAAGCCAAACTTGGTCTGCAGGAGCTCCGTGGCTTCCTTTAGGACACTTTGAGGGTCTGCATTCTCCTCTAATGGAAGAAAAAAAATGGTTTAATCATTTACACATTTCAAAAACTCTGGTGAGTTCTACTGAAAAGGTTTTATACATTGATGTTTATTAATTGGCTGAACACCAGTTTAACCCAGTTTATTAGATACACTTACAACCCCAATTCCAATGAAGTTGGGATATTGTGTAAAACAAATAAAAACAGAAAACAATAATTTGCAAATCCTTTTCAACCTATATTCAATTGAACACACTACAAGGACAAGATATTTAATGTTCAAACAGATAAACTTTATGGTTTTTTGCAAATATTGTTCCAAAGAAGTTGGGACAGGGGCAAGAAAAGACTGGGAAAGTTGAGGAATGCTCAAAAAACACCTGTTGTTTGGAACATTCCACAGGTGAGCAGGTTAATTGAAAACAGGTGAGCGTCATGATTGGGTATAAAGGGAGCCTCCCTGAAAGGCTCAGTTGTTCACAAGCAAGGACGGGGCAAGGTTCACCGCTTTGTAAACAACTGCGTGAGCAATAGTCCAACAGTTTAAGAGCAACATTTCTCAACGTGCAATTGCAAGGAATTTAGAGATTATCATCTACAGTCCATAATATCATCAAAAGATTCAGAGAATCTCTGACGCAAAGTGGAAAAGTGTCCTGTGGTCTGACGAGTCCACATTTCAAATTGTTTTTTGAAATCATGGACGTCGTGTCCTCCGGGCCAAAGAGGAGAAGGACTGTCTGGATTGTTATAAGAGCAAAGTTCAAAAGCCAGCATCTCTGATGGTGTGGGGGTGTGTTAGTGCCCATGACATGGGTAACTTGCACATCTATGAAGGCACCATTAATGCTGAAAGGTACATTTAGGTTTTGGCGCAACATATGCTGCCATCCAAACAACGTCTTTTTCAGGGACGTCCCTGCTTACACTTCAGCAAGACAATGCTAAGCCACATTCTGCATTCTACAACAGCGCTGCTTCATAGTAAAAGAGTGCGGGTACTAGACTGGCCTACCTGCAGTCCAGACCTGTCTCCCATTGAAAATGTGTGGCGCATTATGAAGCGCAAAATACGGCAACGGAGGCCCCAGACTGTTGAGCAATTGAAGTTGTACATCAAGCAAAGATGGGAAAGAATTCCACCTTCAAAGCTTCAACAATTAGTGTCATCAGTTCCCAAACGCTTATTGAGTGTTGTTAAAAGGAAAGGTGATGTAACACAGTGGTAAACATGCCCCTGTCCCAACTTCTTTGGAACGTGGTGCAGGCTTCAAATTCAAAATGAGTGAATATTTGCAAAAAACAAAGTTTATCCGTTTGAACATTAAATATCTTGTCTTTGTAGTGTATTCAATTGAATATAGATTGAAAAGGATTTGCAAATCATCGTATTCTGTTTTTATTTGTTTTACACAACATCCCAACTTCATTGGAATTGGGGTTGTACATTGTACCTACACTTACCAGCCATACAGCTAAATTGGTGTTTCAATTACCATCTGTCTCTGCACAGTCCTTCAACCACGCTCCATCCACCATGGAGATCAATGGAAAGGACCACTATAGGACCATCACTGATCATATACAAGTGTGAAAAAAGTTTGGGCACCCCTGGCAAAATGACATTTCTTATTTTTGAAGCTAAAAGAAGTAAACACAGCCCCTACAGCAAATTATTTTTTAAAAATATAACTTTGTTGATGCACCTTTACTTTGTATTTGATGAAACTGATGAAATGGCTCACAGCTTAAGCAAAAGTTTTGACACCCTTCCAGCTGTAATACTCAGTCCTTAATTAACTCCTAAGGCCTTGACTGAACTCATTAAGACTGGGTAGGCAGGTCAAGGATAAACATTCTGAGCATAATAAATTCTCTGACTCTTCAAATGTGCTAACACTCAAGCTTGGGTTCATCTAAGCAGCTGGACATCTGAAAATGAAGCTAATTAGATAAATAAATGAGTCAAAATATGTAATTTGGCCAAAGGTGTCAACATTAGAACACATCTGTTTTTTTTTATATATATATATATATATATATATATATATATATATATATATATATATATATATATACACACACACACACACACACACACACACACACCCCAGTGGCTGGTTTAAATGTGGAACAGGTAGTGTTGCTGGTATTCAACCCCTCAGTATCACTGCTGGGTGAAGAATAATCAACCAAAAATATCAAGCCGAAACTGACCACTGGTGACAGACTAGAGAATGACTAATACAGCTTGTGGACAGAAAGATGAGCTACAGTCTCTAACAACACACATACATGATGTACCAACAAACTAGGTGCGTCTAATGTAGGTCTGGTGGTGCTCAAGCCTGATCATGGAGGCTCCTGCGCTGCCCAAGGTCCCCTGTATACAGCAGTTAAAATAAAATTGAACTGAAGTGAATCTCACCAATGGCCACATGAACAGAAAGCAGGGTCTGGCTAACAGTCAGAGCCCACAAATGCAAACTGTGCATGGCCTTCACAGCTTTCAGGGACAGCAGCACCTCCTTCACAGAATTGAACTCGATGCCTCTGGGTGCCCCTGAAGACAAATTACATGATGTCATGATTTGATTGCTGCAATTCATTTACGTTCATCACGTTCATCGATTTGCATATTTATTGCCACCAGCACAGAATCTGAGGGCATTTTCTGTGTACATGGAAAAAGAAGCTGTGAATATTGACTTGGACGGCTTCTAATTCCAGCTTACAGGCTGAGGAGCCGCTCAATATTCACAGAACCTTTAAACTTTTCAGCTTGACAAGTGACAACAACACAGAGAAGCCTGCTTGTACTGGAGATGATAAACATGCTTGTATTTCTGATCAGAAAACTTCATGCTGACTTTGTTCTTGCTATAGTTTAATAAGTCATTTAAGCTGATGTAATTTTTTTTTAATAGCAAGATGTTCCACATATTCAAAGCCACATTGCTTTATCTGTTAAACAGCTGGTGCAGTTGGTCCTGTTGTCTTAAGTGGAAGTTTTTTCTTAATAAAATTGTTTAGATGATAACATCTTAACTAACTGCAACCTTTTACAATCACATTTCCAAAAAAGTCAAGAAGCTGCATAAAATGTATATAAAAAAAAATTCTGTGATGTGCAAATCATTTAAACTCTGTATTTAATTGAAAAGAGTACAGAGGCAACATATCAAATGTTGAAAACCGAGAAAAAAAAAATATTTTACAAAACAATTGTTTTGGTGGTTAATTTGCAACAGATCAGTAACATGATTGGGTTTAAAGTGCATCTCAGAGAGGCAGAGTTTTTCAGAAGTGAAGATGAGGAGGGGTTCACCACTCTGTGAAAGACTGCACCCTCAAATAGAGCAACAATTCAAGAATAACTTGTGTGTTTCCTTGTCTAGGATACATAATATCATTTAAAGATTCAGATAATCTGGAGAAATCTCTGTATGTAAGGGACAAAACCAAAAACTAGTTTATGCTGGCCATGATCTTTGGGCCCTCAGATGGCACTGCATTAAAAACAGACATTATTCTGTAGTGGAAATCACTGCATGGGCTCAGAAACACTTCTGAAAACCACTGTCTGTGAAAACAGTTCTCACTGCATCCACAAATGCTGTTAAAACTCTAAAACACAAAGAAGAAACCAAATATAAACAGATCCAGAAACACTGCCACCTTCTCTGGGACTGAGCTCATTTAAAATGGACTGAGGGGAAGTGGAAAAGTGTCCTGTGGTCTGACAAATCAACATTTGAAATTCTTTTAGGAAATCATGGACACTGTCCTCCAGGCGAAAGATCACTCAGTTTATCAGTGCACAGTTCAAAAGCCAGTATTCATGATAGTTTAGGGGGGCATTAGTGCACATGGCATGGGTGACGTGCGCTTACAGTATCTCACAAAAGTGAGTGCACGCCTCACATTTCTGCAAATATTTTATTGTATCTTTTCATGGGACGACACTATAGAAATAAACTTGGATATAACTTAATCAGTGTGCAGCTTATATAGCAGTACAGATTTACTGTCCTCTGAAAAGAACTCATGCAAACACAGGGAGTTTGCATGTTCTCCCTGTGTCTGTGTGGGTTTCCTCGAGGTTCTCCGGTCTCCTAACACAGTCCAAAGACATGCAGTCAGGCCAATTGGATATGCTACATTGCCCCTAGGTGTGAGTGTGTGAGTGACTGTCTGTGTCTGTCTGCCCTGCGATGGACTGGCGACCTGTCCAGGGTGTATCCTGCCTTTCGCCCGAAGACTGCTGGGATAGGCTCCAGCACCCCCCCGCGACCCTGACGGAGAAGCGGCTTAGAAAATGGATGGATGGATGAAAAGAACTCAACACACAGCCATCCATCCATCCATCCATCCATCCATTTTCTAAGCCGCTTCTCCGTCAGGGTCGCGGGGGGGAGCTGGAGCCTATCCCAGCAGTCTTCGGGCGGAAGGCAGGATACACCCTGGACAGGTCGCCAGTCCATCGCAGGGCAGACACACAGACACAGACAGTCACTCACACACTCACACCTAGGGACAATTTAGCACACCCAATTGGCCTGACTGCATGTCTTTTGACTGTGGGAGGAAACCGGAGAACCCGGAGGAAACCCACGCAGACACGGGGAGAACATGCAAACTCCACACAGAGAGGACCCCGGTCACCCGGCCGGGGAATCGAACCCAGGCCCTCCTTGCTGTGAGGCGACAGCGCTACCCACCACGCCACCGTGCCGCCAACACACAGCCATTAATGTCTAAATAGCTGGCAACACAAGTGAGTCCACCTTGTAGTGAACATGTCTACATTGTACCTAATTGCATTGTTGTCTCTCCCTGGTGTCGTGTGACTCGTTAGAGTTCCAGGTGTGAATGGGGAGCAGGGCTGTTAAATTTGGTGTTTTGGGTACAATTTCCTCATACTGGCCACTGGATATTCAACATGGCACCTCATGGCAAAGAACTTTCTGAGGATGTGTGAAGTAGAATTGTTGCTCTCCACAAAGACGGCCTAGGCTATAAGAAGACTGATAACACCCTGAAACTGAGCTACAGCACGGTGGCCAAGATCATACAGCGGTTTTCCAGGACAGGTTCCACTCCGAACAGGCCTCGCCAGGGTCAACCAAAGAAGTTGAGTCCACATGTTCAGTGTCACATCCAGAGGTTGGCTACAAAAAATAGACGCATTAGTGCTGCCAGCATTGCTACAGAGGTTGTAGAAGTGGGAGGTCAGCCTATCAGTGTAGCCTATCAGACCATACTCCACACAATACATCAATTCTGTCTGCATGGCTGTCATCCCAGAAGGAAGCCTCATCTGAAGCCTACAAACAGTTTGCTGAAGACAAGCAGTCCAAGAACATGGATTACTGGAACCATGTCCTCTGGTCTGACGAGACCGAGATAAACTTGTTTGGCTCAGATGGTGTCCAGCATGTGTGGTGGCAGCGTCATGGTCTGGAGCTTCATGAGTGCTGCCGGAACTGGGGAGCTGCGGTTCATTGAGGGGAAACATGAATTCCACCATGTATTGTGATATTCTGAAGCAGAGCGTGATCCCCCTCCCTTCAGAAACTGTGCCGCATGGCAGTTTTCCAAAGCGATAACGACCCCAAACACACCTCCAAGATGACAACTGCCTTGCTGAAGGTAAAGGTGATGGACTGGCCAAGTATGTCTCCAGACCTAAACCCAGTTGAGCACCTGTGGAGTATCATCAAGTGGAAGGAGGAGGAGCACAAGGCGTCTAACATCCACCAGCTCCATGATGTCATCATGGAGGAGTGGAAGAGGATTCCAGTAGCAGCCTGTGCAGCTCTGGTGAATTCCATGCCCAAGAGGGTTCAGGCAATGCTAGATAATAGTGGTGGTCACACTAAATATTGACACCGAGCACAATTTGGACATGTTCACTGTTAGGTGGACTCACTTCTTTTGCCAGCTATTTAGACATTATTAGCTGTGTGTCAAGTTCTTTTGAGAGGACAGTAAATCTGCACGGACTACTTTAAGTTATTTCCAAGTTTCATTTATATAGTGTCGTCCCATGAAAAGATAGAATAAAATATTTGGGGGCAGGGGGGGCAGTAGAATTTCTAGGTTTCAACATTTGTCATCTTTGTACTATTTTTCAATTAAATAGAGGGATTATGTGATTTGCATATCATTCCATTCATCCATCCATCCATCCATTTTCTAAGCTGCTTCTCCGTCAGGGTCGCGGGGGGGTGCTGGAGCCTATCCCAGCAGTCATCGGGCGGAAGGCCTGGACAGGTCGCCAGTCCATCGCAGGGCAGACAGACAGACACACACAGACAGTGACTCACACACTCACACCTAGGGGCAATTTAGCATGTCCAATTGGCCTGACTGCATGTCTTTGGACTGTGGGAGGAAACCGGAGAACCCGGAGGAAACCCACGCAGACACGGGGAGAACATGCAAACTCCACACAGAGAGGACCCTGGTCGCCCGGCCGGGGAATCGAACCCAGACTCTCCTTGCTGTGAGGCGACAGCGCTACCCACCACGCCACCGTGCCGCCCCATCATTCCATTCTATTTTCCATTTTTATTTTTGCACAGCGTCCCAACTTTTTTGGAAATGGGGTTGTATCTAAAAAGCTATTGGTTTTATTCAATTATCACTTTGTAAAGAATTACAGCCCTAACAGAAAAATCTCCCACGGACACAGATCTAAATGACAGATAGTGCAAACATACCCTCCATGAGGATGCGGAATACGTCCCTGAGGATGGTAATGGTGGTCCCCAGTACGAACACGGAGAAAAAGAAGGTGCAAATAGGGTCGGCTACTTTATATTCAGGCTGCAACAGAAGCCGCAGAGAGAACAGGAGGCTATAAGGAGGACGTAATCAGATGGCATCCCTATAGTGTCATACTGCATTAGACCACAGACACCTGAGACAGTTTGTTGTGTAAGAGGATTTTTTTCACAGGTTCGCTGAGGACCCGGGTTTGCCAGTTTATTAGACATGGTTATCTTGTACCTACAGTCTTTGGACATTTGATCAGAAGCAGCTACCAAGGTGCACTTTGTAGGTTTACAATTACTGATTGTAGAACATCTACTGGGGGGCAGTCGTGTGCTGGATATTAGGGAGCCAGCCTTGTGACCAGAAAGTTGCCAGTTTGATCCCCAGAGCAAGAGACAGTACATGACTGAGATGTCCTTGAGCTAGACACTTATCCCCCAACTGCTCCCTGGGTGCTACGGATAGGGCTGCCCACCGCTCCAGGCAAGTGTGCTCACTGCCCACTAGTGTGTATGTGGTGTTTCACTTGACGGATGGGTTAACTGCAGAGGTGAAATTTCTCTGTAGAAATTTCCCTGATACTTCTGTCACTTCTGGATTAGAATAGTCTACCAACCAAAAATATCCAGCCAACAATGTTTCCTGTGTTCAAAATTTTACAAATGATGAGGAACTGATAGATGACCAAACTGTAAATGGAAAGAACTACAGTCTCTATCTGTACACATACAATGTGTAACAACACAGAAGGTGTGTCCAACAGGGTGGACAGTAAGTGTTTGTGTTTACATGCAAAGATTTGCCAATCTGATTGAATATATTATGACTATAAAATAAGATTGAGGTGTTTATTCTAATTCTACTTAACAATCTAAGGAAAAGCTCAGTTTACATGCTCACTACAAATAATCTGATCCAAAATTACATGCATGCGTAGAGAACTGCTTAGTGTAGACATTACCATGACAACCAGCATCATGTGAGTCCAGTCAGAGTGAGTTGAGCAGCAGTGAGCAGTGGTTGTGTTTTAACTGCTTTAAAATGACATCCGACTCAGGAAAATGTCCTTCACATGTCCTTATTAAAGAAGGCTGAGAGGAAGACATTGTGTTCTGAGACACATAAGATGGATGTCTGTCCCACCGCCATCTTTTAAAGATCAGAGCATGAACTTCATCTCCTTTGCAGACCAGTTTGTGCTCCGCCGTGTTGAATGGTATAAACTCACTATGACGCGACGCACATGTAGAACAGACTTAAACTTTCCGATAGGGAATGTAATCAGATACAGGCGTTTACACTATATTATTCTTTTATTCAACAGATTATTTACAGGATTACCCACCTCGTTCAATCAGAAACTATTCTGAATGGCCTCAATCTGACAAGACCTTTCTGACTGAGTCGTTTACGTGGACATATTCTATTCATATTGAGCTGTTAGTCGCATTATTAACAGATTAATATGATGCATGTTAAGATAGCTAGTAACAGCCTTATGGGGATCCTTTTCTATTGATAGATGGGGTAAAGGGTAGGTGACAAATTTTGCAGCAACAGATGACCTACAATCAATAATTGCAGATCTACAAAGTGCACCTATATAGTAGGTAAATTGGCCAAAGAAATGTAGGTACAAGGCAGATGTACCTAAGAAACTGGCAACTCGGTGTACATTTGCCTAATCAAATCAGAGGAGATAGACCTCTGTAGTGAAGGGGGTTAATTTAATATCATAACTCTACATCTTAAGCTCATTTACCCGAAAGTAGATTATGATGGCTGCCACCATCACCCCAAGGCTCTGTAAGAGGTCGCCCAGGACATGGATAAATGCTGCTCTGACACTGGTGTTTCCATGGCTGCCCAGGAGGCTGTGGGAGTGGCCATGGCCTACAGGGCTCATTCCGTTTTCGTCGATCTGGTGATAGCCTGAGCCATGACCGTGGAAGGTTGTGGAGTGGTGGAGGATATATGCCATTCTACCAAAAACAAACAATCCAAAACCACTGAAATCAATCACCATTCATCACAAATCTCAAGTCTTCTCAGAATTCATAGGGTTCTGTTTCCTAGATAAACATTTGAGCTCTGACTCTTGTCAGTTTTCCACTCACATGATGTTGACCACAACTGCACACCCTGAGGTGAGGAGCATCACCTGACCCTCGATCTCATAATCGTTCTTCACAATCCTCTCGATGGCGAGGTACACCAGCACCCCAGTTACTATCCAGATGGACATTATGGATATCAGCGCCCCCAAAATCTCTGTGAACACAAGCAAACCCATCTGGCCTGAAATATGCATGTTTCTCAAATGAATCCAGTTTGTACATTAACACCACCAGAACTGTTCTGAGATCTGAAAGACTTCAAACTAATCTCCATCTGCTGCATCTGTACAGTTCGCTGATTTTTTTTCTTATAACTGACAAAAGAACAGAAAAAACCTGTTGTATTGTTCACGTTTATAATAGAAGTGAATGAGAAGGTGTTTCAGCAACTGCAGCATAATACAGCTGTATTAATGCAGCACTATGACTGTATTCAAAGAAGGGACCAGGCATAAACATGTGTATGACACAAATGGCCCAAAATAATGTAAACATACCCTGCATAAGAACATGGTTTGGTTTAAACTTACAGTACTGCAAAGAAATCAAAGATCACCATTGAGGTGTATTTACACTTATCTTGTATTTGCTATATTGCAATATTCATGTTTTTCTTTGTATTTTTATCTGTCATTCCATACATAAAGTCAGATTTTCTGTGGGAACGTTATATCTTAAGGGTTTGGAATGAGCGAGGGGGCCTCTCTGTCCTTCTAGAAGCTGAGGCCATAATAACAAAAATCAGATGTAAGCCATACCATAAGATGTTTTCTCATGTGAATGTATATGTTGAAGGGAGAGTTGAGGACCTAGCTGCCTAGTCAGCTGTAAGAATAAGCCTTTCCAGAGGTTTTCACATGTTAATGTATGGATTTTGCATTGTGTGTGTGTTATGTGTGTGTGTAAATTTTGTTTAAAAAGCTGAACCATCTTGGACTAGGAGGGGATTCAACATTGGCTTCTGGGTCTCTGCAACAAGGGCTTTTAGCACTCTCTTTCAATTTGAAATAAAGTTGTTCATGTTTAAATCCAGATAGTGTCTACAGAGCTTTTGTCATCCCACCTACACAACTGAGAATAAACAACACCATTGATTTAATTTTTAGTCAAAACAGCCATTATGTACAAATTTGTGTCAGAAAACAGCAGAAAAACATAAAGAATTACACAGAACCCACAACTATAATATAAATTATATATAAATTTATATATATCGCTGTTGTCAGAGCAAAACATCATATCTCCAAAATGGTAACTTTACAGGAGAAGGAAAAAACCTACTTTACTGTTAATGTAAGTCTGTGGAACCAGATACCCCCCCAGCCAAGTAATTTTCAGTCAATTCTTTTGGTCAGTTCATCATGAAATTTACACACAATGTGAATTGTACCATGTATTTTCAAAAATGGAAAAACAACAAAAATGGAGATACAAGGTTTTATTCCAACAGCAGCGATATATACATATATAAATAGGGTGATTCAAAAAGATTCATCCGATTTCAAAATTATTATTATTACTGATCAATGCAGTGAGCTGTAAATGGTTTAAATGAGCTTTAAATGAGCATAAAGTTTATTATGTAATTGTACAAGGTCTCAGTCTGAACCTCTTCCAGCTGTACAGACGACATCAACACCACAGTCAAACTCATCCCATACTGGATTGAGCGTGTCGTGCGTCACTGCACTCACAGCTCTTTCAGTGCGATTTCAAAGATCATCCAGTGCTGTGGAACCCACAACAAACACTCATCTCCTCTCAGACTGAAGGGAGCCCATCAGAAACTCTATGACCCCCTCTTACAATTGGATTGTGATTGGTTTCTTGGCGCTCACTGTTGGAAAAATATGGTGCTTTGGAATCGAATGAATCTTTTTGAATCACCCTGTGATATTTCTTCAGCTTCTTGGCAGCAACACATCATTTCAGACCCATAGCACTGAGTGACATACAGGTCCATAAATATTTGGATATTCGGAGTTATTATTTTATCAGTCTAACAGCATATTGCAGTTGAAATTCTATATTAAGATATGAGCAATATACACTCAAATAGCAGTTACATCTTAAAATATTAGGGTATTTACATCCAATTTAGGTGAGCAGTGTAGGAATTAAAATGGTGCCCATTTTTCAGGGCTTAAAATTAATTCCACAATTGGCTGCTCAGCTTTTCCATGGCTAGGTGTGTTTTCCCTCATTATTTCACTTACAAGTAAACAGATAAAAGCTCAAGTTTATTTCAAGTATGGTGTGGTAAAGTCCAAAGAGCTGCCAGTCAAGCAAGCCAACATTAGGCTGAAAAATCATTATAAACCCATCAGAGAGGCAGCAAAAACAGTTGCTGCCAGTTTTTCTGAAGGATTTGCTGCAAAACAGTGCCACAGTTTTGAAAGATCAGTAATGCACAGCCTTTTGTGGATTAATGTTTTTCATAATTCTGTTAGAGACCTTTAAAAGCACATTTCACTTTGCCCAAAGCTCAGGTGCTTCAGCAACTGCCCAATGGCTTCTACTGTAAATGTGTTCTAAGACAACAGGTCTTCTTTTCTACATAAAGGGAAAGGTTTTTGCATGGCAGTTGACCTACAGATGCAGCAGGCAGAGATTTGGTTGAAAAATACTGTTTATATTGTAAAATACTCTATTAAGATGCCCAGTATGTGCCCTGCAACCTGCCCAACAAATGCAGGAGATGGCAGTAAACCATCTGAATTAAAAACAATGCATCATGTGTTCCTGAATCCCTTTAGTAGTGCTCACCTGATCTGTGCCAGCCAAAGTTCATGGTCTTGGTGGGAGGTCGGGAGGAGATCCAGAGGGAGAAGAGGCTGACCATCATGCTGCCAAAATCAGTTAGCAAATGGGCAGCATCCGTCATGATGGCCAGGCTGTGGGCAAGGTAGCCACCTGCAGGAGTGGGCATTATTTAGGTATGTGAAAAACATAAAAACTGTTTATAAGAGGGGCTGGAATATCGGCGCCCTCATTAACATAGACCCAGTAACTCAAGACTCAATTACTCCATTCAGAAAATCGGTCCTCCATTTTCACAAAATGCAAAAATAAAGACAGCAATCAGGGCTGAATTTGACTTGAGCTCATATTCCTGTATTTGAATGATGAAAACGGTTCTGTGAAAACCTGATCAAGTTTAAAGCATTTAAAGCATTTTCTGGCTCTGTGCAAGTAAAATGTATAGCACTGTGTCTTAGTACTCACTCACATTGTATCTCCACAAACTGGCCTTACAGACTTTACGTAGTTAATCCACTTTAACCAGAATTTTACTAATTTTGTCATCATCAGTCTAATAGAAAAAAGTAATTTTTTCCATTAGATATATTTCATTGAGCAGGTTTATCCAGTCACCCAGTGTAGGGGATCAGGAGACCGCTTGTTATAACTTTTTTTTCTGCAAGTAATAAAGTATCCCATAAATATTTATCTGATCTTGCCACATCAAAACCCAGCACCCCTAGAAAAAGTGTATCAAATTTACAGGGAAATTCTAAATTAAATATATTTCAGTACTATTGTAATGTTTTAATGGCTAAACACATTGCCATTGAACAATTTGCTTAGATGCCTAAAACGAAGAGTTTATACATGATGCTTCCACTTACAAGTGAAGGATATTTCAGAATGATGTGATTGTGCAGCGTTTATTATTTTTCCAAAATAACATTTTAACACTATTGAATTGTAATAGACTGGGTGAGATGCTTCTGTACCAGCTTCTTTTTTGTTGTTTATTTTATGCCATTAGTATAAAACAAAAGCACAGGGTCATGTGTTTTTAAGTGTGAGAGCAAAAACTTACGATCATATAATTATATGTTCTAGATTCTAGGTCTGATTTAAAGGGGCAATTGTGTCTTCTCTGTGTTTCTTAATGATGGAACTGGGCGAAGTTGTAATTTATTTTGCCTAGAGGTCATTTTCCATCTAAAT
Source organism: Pygocentrus nattereri (assembly GCF_015220715.1). Taxonomy (NCBI): domain Eukaryota; kingdom Metazoa; phylum Chordata; class Actinopteri; order Characiformes; family Serrasalmidae; genus Pygocentrus; species Pygocentrus nattereri. Next base: position 17,878,068 of record NC_051214.1, on the reverse strand, counting down.
GATTCCTCTGCTTTGTGTGTGAGACTGACTCTGAGACAGTGTTGTGGAATTCTATGGAAAATGTTTTCAGTTGAATAGGCGACTCCGGTGCTGGCTCCGGGCCCAGACTCAATACGACAGTGTAAAACTCAGCTGGAAAAAGAAAATGATTACAATAACAGAATCGCTTAGTACTCCACTTGCTCTGTGATCATTTATCATGATCAAAGTAGAATTTTTTCCACTCATGGAGAAAATCTCGTCCAAGTGAGTCAGTAAAGGCCAATGAAAAATAATGCGCTGTCAAAAGATATGAGTCCAAGTGTTTGAAGTTTCTGGCCTTTCTGTTTCAGCTCAATGAATTCGGTGAAAGTAGAAGGCAAACTTTTTCAGTGCAGTCAGAGCCCCATAAGTGGGGCAGATTGGGATGATTTCAAGGGCATTGATAACATACAGTTTAACGATTAGTAAATTTAAGGTTGTTTTTTAGTTCAAATGAAAGAGCTGCCAGTTTGTCGCAGTTAAAGGTTCTCATGTTGTGCTGGAGCTGTTAATGTACTGTCATAACTGCAGCTGTCAGGGAGGAAATGATGTAAAATATCTGTCAAAACCAAACTCTGAGGCTTTCTGTAAATTTACGGTGTGTTGAGGCTGGAAGATTAAAGGAGAGGCTAAAGTTCACACCCTATTTTATAGTCAAAATCTTTTCATTATAAAGTTTTTCTTCAGCAGCAAAGATGCAAGAATAAATTATTAACCCTCTGCTTCATTAATTATTTATTAAACATGATCAAATGTTTTAATGTGTTTTTGTTATTTGAAATTGCTTCAATAATGGAACACTGCCATGTGGCTACAACATGTAGCAGAGGGTTAAAAGACCCTTAAAGCACATTTGTTTAAACCTGTGATTTTCCTCTAGAGGTCTTCGACTCAAGAAATGGTCTTAGAAAAGGTACATAGGTTTACTCTATATTTAACGTATATTTGTGAAGCACTTTTCACAGAAAATCCCCATGTCAGCGATTTCCAACTGTCATTATAAGCTTTAGAGAATGTAATGAGTGAATGTAGAAGACTGAGTTGGGTGGCTACAGTAGCTGTGCAGCAGCTTAGCCAACGTGACTGTTAGCTCACTTCGCTTCAAAGCTTCTACAGTCAGTGTTGGCTGGTCAGAAAAATCTGCACTCTCAAGATCATTCAGTTTCCCAGTTCTCTGAGGTAAATAATTCGTCTCATTCAAAAACATGCCAGGTGTTTGAAAGTATCACCATAGTATGTAAAATTCCATACAATTCTACTATTAGCCCAAATAAATAGCTGCTTTGTTTGCTTATGGCCAGGACTCCTTTTAGTAGTTGATGTTTGTGATGATGTAACTAGGATCTGTAGCAGAGGAGGCTTTAAACATTCAAATGGATGTTTTCTGCATTCAAACGTACAATATTTGAATGTAAAAAAAATTTGACAGTCCTACCACACAGTAGACATCACCGCCTCATCTAAAACCTCTTGGAGATATCTTACTGATCTGGCTCAATGTAATCGAGCACTACTTTAGAACTGGGTGCCGTTTCGAGGAACGAGTTCTCCTGGGGAAGATTTTGGACCCCTTTATTTTGTTTCATTATACTCATGTCCTCTCTAGCGTGAACCATCTCCACAGGAACCCCTGGAGCTGCTAGTCATCAGCTAATGTTTATCCAGGTCACAGCACCAACGTGATTGCGACCGAATGCTCTACCAGATGCTGAACTGAAGGCCTTCATCTCCAGTAAAGCACAGGTTTCCAAGACGATCAAATTGGGTGGCAACTAATTTAATAGTTGATTAGTTTGTGATGTCCTTACACATCTTTCTTGCACTCACTAGGATTGTTTTGACATTGCCGCTCACTGGAGATTGACAGAAGCATGTTGGCAGCCTCAAGAACAAAATCCTGAGAAGTGTTTTTACAGAAATCTCCATTTTTGTGGTTGAAATGTACATTTTAAAATAAAACACTTTATTTTAACAATTATACCTTCAGCCTCAATTTAGTAATACTGGTATCATGTATAAAGGCTTATTGCCATATTTTAAAGAAAAAACATACAATTATCTATACGTGACAAAGAAAATAAATATTATACAATATATAATAAAAGTTCCCCAGGAGTCGTGTCACTGGTGTTACGGCATAACAAAAAAATCTCTTATTTCGAAATAAAAGTCACACTGATGAGGTCACTTGATTCCCTTTCACCTGTTTTTTGAGGATCTATGAAGAAAAGCTCATGGTGAGTCCACTGTGTCTTTCAGTTCTCAGAGATTTTCTCATTTAGCTCATGATTATATATGAAGCTTTTAGCTGAAGTCACTGGTGTGACCGACTTTATTCTGAGGTCACTGTGAAAAAAATAGAATAAAATAAAATATATTTTAGTGAATGTTCCATGATTGACAGCATGTGGTTTTGATGTTCTGTATCAGCCGTTCTATAAAATGCGTTGTTCATTAAAAACGTCTCTGGTGTTTCCTTTATTATGTGGAACACCAATGACGATGGTTTACTCTATTGGATACTCTTTACTACTAAGATACTCTTCTTTTAAAAGCTGCAGTTCAGCAGCTGGTAGAGCATTCAGTTGCAGTCACATTGGTGCTGTGACCTGGATCAACATTAGCTGAGTGTAATGAAACGATCACATCTGCAGCCAAGTTGTTCGCAACATTAGCAATTTTGTTAAAAGGTACTCTTCCTTGAAAAAGTGACCAGACTCTTACCAATGACCTCTCCAATCATGAAGACCAGGCAAACTATGGAGGCAATGTAGAGTTTTTTCCTAGCCACCAGCTTCTCCCGGTTCTCCTCCCAGGCTGCTTTGATTCTGTGGCAATGGGCTCCAACGGGCCTCTTCAGCTCAATGGCCCCAGCGGTGTCCCCATTCTCAAAAGGCAGATTCGGGTAGCTTTCTTTGGAACCAGGAAATTCACTGCAGAAAAGAAATGTGGTCAATTTACTGCACAGTTAAGACGGTTCGAGCGGTTTTGCTTATAGACATCAGATAATACTTGATTATTCTGGTATTTTAGATGTCATTTGTGGGGGGTAAACAATTCCCAGCACAGCACTGGCACCAACATGGTAGTTGCATGTTGGTGGGTATTGCATTGGTATGACTGTTTCAGGAACATCAGCGTTGCTGGAGTTTTTAATGCACCATCACTGTCAATATAGATATACTGTACATATCTAGACATTGTGTCCTCTGTTATTCTCTGAGGCGATACATCTGCACCTCCGCCATCTTGGCAGGGTCAAGATCGGCTTGTGAACAGATTCACTTGTATTGAGAGACGAAGAGTCTCAGGATTAAATCGGCCACAACTTCTTTATTACTCAACCCATTTTCACCAAATCTGTTTTATTATAATCCTCAGACACAGATTAATCCAGGCTGTACTGCTGCTCTTGGTAGCTTTAATGATTTAATAACTTTAATAACTCTTTTCTTTAATAACTGATTGTGATAATTAGCCACCCAGACCAGCAGTAAAATATACAGTTTATGCCTGATGTAAAAACCGAGTTTTACATGAGAAACCCACACACATCAGCAAATCCATCAATGTGTGAATCACTTCTAATATTAATACACATACACATAAAATAACCCCCCAAATCACAGTAAGAGGACGAATTTACAGACAGCTTCCTATTCGCCAGCTTCTTGTTCGAGTTTTCCCGTTCCGAATTAATAGCGCAGCAGTCACTTTCTGCTGCCTGAAGCTGCACCATTTAAGGTGGAACAGGGAAATTAGAACAAGAAGCTGGTGAATAACTTCACATAAGAAGGTGCTAAAGTTAACCTATTATGAATATCAACGCGGATTAGGGAACACTATAATTTACTGAGCTACAAAGCTTTAACCATCACTGTAAATAAATAACTACTACATATAGTTAAGATCCCCTGAACAGACTATTAAATGAAAGAAGCTTAATATAAAACCAGAGGAAAAACAAATCACATCAACAGGTTCTCTGGGCCTCATTAACCACATGACCACATCTACACAAACATCACACAGACATGACCCTGAATCACTGCATTCCCTCTGTTCTACAATCTTATCCCACTTTGAGAGCGATCTTCCTGAAATAGTGAAATTTGGGACAGTATCTTTATTAAAACTGCTGCTCTGTAATGGTACTGAATGCAGTCCAGCAGTGATGCTGACCTCCCCAAGATGGCGGCACTGTTGACGTGCCTGACTGGACCCAATGCGCCATCTAGGCACGTATATCTATGGTCACTACTGGGTTGATTTTAGTTCACCCATCAAAAATATGTCAGCCAACAGTGGTCCTGTGGTCAGAAACTGAACACTGATAATACAAATTGTTCATAGATGAAGAAAAGCCACTCTAAACCTACAAGGTAAAGCACTGTGCAAAAGCCAGAGACCAGCCATCATTTCTTTAATTTTTACAATCAAAATGTTATGATACACAAACAATGGTACCAAAATGAAATACAGTGTAATCACAAAAGTGAGTACACCCCTCACATTTCTGCAGATATTTAAGTATATCTTTTCATGGGACAAGACTGACAAAATGACACTTTGACACAATGAAAAGTAGTTGTGTGCAGCTTATATAACAGTGATTAAATTTATTCTTCCCTCAAAATAACTTAATATACAGCCATTAATGTCTAAACCACCAGCAACAAAAGTGAGTACACCCCTAAGAGACATTTCCTGAAGTGTCAATATTTAGTGTGGCCACCATTATTTTCCAGAACTTCCTTAACTCTCCTGGGCATGGAGTTTACCAGAGCTTCACAGGTTGCTACTGGAATGCTTTTCCACTCCTCCATGACAGACGACGTCACAGAGCTGGTGGATATTCGAGACTTTGCACTCCTCCACCTTCCGCTTGAGGATGCCCCAAAGATGTTCTATTGGGTTTAGGTCTGGAGACATGTTTGGCCAGTCCATCACCTTTACCCTCAGCCTCTTCAATAAAGCAGTGGTCATCTCAGAGGTGTGTTTGGGGTCACTATCATGCTGAAACCCCACCCTGCGACCCAGTTTCCAGGGGAGGGGATCATGCTCTGCTTCAGTATTTCACAGTACATATTGGAGTTCATGTGTCCCTCAATGAAACGTAACTCCCCAACACCTGCTGCAATCATGCAGCCCCAGACCATGACATTCCCACCACCATGCTTGACTGTAGGCATGAGACACTTATCTTTGTACACCTCACCTGATTGCTGCCACACATGCTTGAAACCATCTGAACCAAACAAATTCTCATCAGACCATAGGACATGGTTCCAGTAATCCATGTCCTTTGTTGACATGTCTTCAGCAAACTGTTTGCTGGCTTTCTTGTGTACAGACTTCAGAAGAGGCTTCTTTCTGGGGTGACAGCCATGCAGACGAATTTGATGTAGTGTACAGTGTATGGTCTGAGCACTGACAGGCTGACCCCCCACCTCTTCAATCTCTGCAGCAATGCTGACAGCACTCAGCTTCTTTGGACAACCAACACGAGGTCTGTTCTGAGTGGACCCTGTTCTTTTAAAATGCTGGATGATCTTGGCCACTGTGCTGCAGCTCAGTTTCAGGGTGTTGGCAATCTTCTTGTAGCCTTGGCCATCTTCATGTAGTGCAAAAATTCGTCTTTTAAGAACCTCAGAGAGTTCTTTGCCATGAGGTGCCATGTTGGAACTTTCAGTGATCAGTATGAGAATGTGAGAGCTGTACTACAAATTTGAACACACCTGCTCCCTATGCACACCTGAGACCTAGTAACACTAACGAGTCACATGACATTTTTGAGGGAAAATGACAAGTAGTGCTCAATTTGGACATTTAGGGGTGTAGTCTCTAAGGGGTGTACTCACTTTTGTTACCGGTGGTTTAGACATTATTGGCTGTATATTGAGTTATTTTAAGGGAAGAATAAATTTACACTGTTATATAAGCTGCACACAGACTACTTCTCATTGTGTCAAAGTGTCATTTTGTCAGTGTTGTCCCATGAAAAGATATAGAGCGCGTCATTGCGAGTGACAGAGCGCGTCACTGTGGTAAAATTTTTTGTGCGATCAGCTTCTAAATCGACAAAAAGCGGTAAGTGGCTGAAATATCAGGGCTTCTGCTGGTCGTTTCGTCTGCGCAGAGTGTTGCATGTTTAGCCTAACGCCCTTTTCCGCCTCAAGCGATAGTGTTTGTGCTAAGTGCCAGCTAGTTAGCTGTTTGGTGGAGAAGGTCGACCAGTTAGAAGTGCGTATCCGGGGATTATTAAGGGATAGGCAGCCAGAGGCAGCGTTGGCATCTCCGGGTACCCTAGGGAGAGTTAGCACCCCCTCGACTCCGGCGTCAGAGCCCTCACAGCGAATGGGTGACGACTCTGCGGTCTAGGTGGAAAGCTAAGGCTAATGCTAACGCTGAGGCCAAAGCTAGCCAACCGGAACACCACGCTCCTCCGATTCGCGTGTCAAACAGGTTTGTCCCGCTCAGTAAAGCACCCACTGTGAAGCCTGTTAAAAGCACTCTGGTCATAGGAGACTCGATTGTTCGACACGTAAAGTTAGCGACTCCTTTAGGGGCGCCAGCGGTTACAGTTAGATGCTTATCGGGAGCCAGAGCGCTGGACATTAGTGGCAACCTTAGATTAGCTGATAAGAGATATTCGAGGATAGTTATTCATGTAGGGGCCAATGATATCCGTCTGCGGAAGTCTGAGGTAACTAAGGCTAATATTAGAGAGGTGATTAAACAGGCCCAGACAACGTCTGATGCCGTAATCTGCTCTGGCCCCATCCCAATGCAGCGCGGCGCTGAAGCCTACAACAGGCTTACGGCGTTAAACTGCTGGATGTCCAAGTGGTGTTCCGAAAATCAAGTGGGCTTTATAGATAATTGGTTGCGTTTTGAGGGCAAGCCTGGTCTTATAGGTAGGGATGGTGTCCACCCCACGCCGGAGGGTGCTGCCTTACTTTCGTGCAGCATAGCACAGTCTTTTAGTTTTACTTTTAGCAGAGTAGTGTAAACTGCTGCTGACAGTCCAGAGCCGGGACCAGGCCGCAGACAGACAGGCTAAACCGACCGTCTGTGATCCGCCTTGGTGTCACCCAAGATCAACTTTATAGAGACTGTGTCTTTGCCCCGAATTAAAACTAAATTTAATCATAGAAAAACTCAATTAGTCCGTTTAAATATATGTACCATGTACTGATGATAGCACTAACACCTTAGATCTAAAACTTGGACTACTTAATACAAGATCACTGAACTCTAAAGCAGTCGTCGTAAATGAAATAAGCGATCATAAATTTGAGTTTTTTGTCTTACTGAAATGTGGGTTAGACCAAATTAATATTTAGCTTTAAATGAAGCCACGCCTGTAGGCTATAATTATGCACGTAGGCCAAGATTATCAGGCAAGGGAGGTTGAGTCTGTATAATATACCAAAATACTCTCGATATTCAGAATAGTCAGAAACAATGTGACACTTACTTCCTTTGAGGTCCTCTCTATTCACTTTACAAATCCGGTCACAAAAAAGAAGGCGTTTTCATTATTTAACATTTACAGACCACCAGGGCCATACTCTGAATTTATAAAAGAATTTAGTGACTTTGCTGCAAACCTGGCTGTGTGCAACGATAAAGTAATAATTGTAGGGGATTTTAATATTCACTTTGAGAAGGTAGACAACCCATTAAAAAAGGCATTTACCTCAATCCTAGACTGTTGGTTTTACCCCAAAATGTAACAGGGCCTACACACTACTGTAGTCATACATTAGATTTAGTTTTGACACTAGGTCTTAACATAGACAAGCTTAATATCCTACCGCAAACCACAGCAATCTCCGACCATTACTTAGTTTCATATGAGCTACGACTTAGCCATTATATATATATATATATATATATATATATATATATATATATATATATATATATATATATATATATATATATATATATATATATATATATATACACACACACACACACATACACACACACACACACACACACGTCCCCTCGTTATTCATCAAAGCGCTCAATGAAACCTTCTACCGCCCTACAATTTATAGAAAATCTTCCAGTTATCAACCCCAGTCTCCACTGCATCAGACCCAATGGAACTAGATTTACTAACCGATTATTTAGAAAATACCTTACGATCCACTTTAGAAAATGTGGCCCCACTCAAAATAAAAAGAATAAGGCAGATAAAGCTCGCCCCATGGTACAACGATAAAACCCGGACCTTAAAACAAACAGCTCAGAAATTAGAGTGGAAATGGCGTCAAACCAAACTGGAAGTGTTCCACACTGCCTGGAAGGACGGCCTTAAAGAGTATAGAAATGCTCTCACTAAAGCTTATCAGCATATCTGGCCTCGCTGATCGAGAAAAATAAGTATAATCCTAGAATACTGTTTAATGTGATTTCCCAAATCACAAAAAAAAAAAAAAAAAAAAAAAAAAAAAAAAAAAAAAAAAACAGGCAGGTACTGAACCAGAAATTCCAGCAACTCTCACTAGTGAAGTTTTAATAATAAAATTGAAAATATTAGACAACAAATTCAACCCACAGTATCAAATTCAAATCCAGCTTGGCTGTCATCTGACTTGGCTGATATAGAACAAAACACAGCTTTAGAAAAGAGCCTGGAAGCCTTTTACCCACTCCCACAGCTAGAGCTAGAGAAGATGATCTCTTCTGCAAATTGCACAACCTGCATACTCGATGCAATTCCATCAAAATTACTCAAAGAAGTAAAGCCAGTCATTATAAACCCTATTTCAACTATTGTAAACTCGTCCCTTAGTCTGGGCCATGCACCCAAAGCTTTTAAACTAGCAGTTATCAAACCCCTGATCAAGAAACCAAATCTTGATGTCACCGTTTTGTCTAATTACAGGCCTGTTTCTAACTTACCATTTATATCAAAGATCTTAGAAAAAGCTGTGGCCCAACAACTAAGTTTATATCTACACAAGAACCATATATATGAAAAATTTCAATCTGGATTCAGGCCACAGCACTGAGACCACTCTAGTTAAGATAACTAATGATCTTCTTGCCTCTGATCAAGGCTACATATCTCTCTTAGTGCTACTTGACCTTAGCGCGGCTTTCGATACAATAGACCACAATATTCTCTTAGAAAGGTTAGAAAACATGGTTGGAATCACAGGGACGGCCCTATCATGGTTCAGATCAGAACGTTATCAGTTTGTTATGGTAAACAATTTATCTTCCAATTATTCAAAAGTGAGATTTGGAATTCCGCAGGGGTCTATATTAGGACCATTCTAATTTACACTATACATGTTACCGTTAGGCACAGTTATAAGTAACCATGGCGTAAACTTTCATTAGTCACAGGTTAAAGAAAATGGAGGACTGCGTAAAAGGCCGGATGTCATGTAACTTCCTCCTATTAAACAGTAACAAAACAGAGGTTCTCCTTCTGGGTCCAAAATTAGCAAGAAGTAAATTACCAGATTTAATCTTAAATCTCACCGACTTTCCAGCCACACCTGGCTCAGCAGCAAAAAATCTTGGCGTTATAATAGATTCAGATTTATCATTCGATCAACACATAGGCAGCATCACTAGCACAGCTTTTCTACATCTTCGCAACATTGCCAAGATAAGAAATGCCCTATCCCTGCGTGATGCGGAAACGCTAGTACATGCCTTTATTACTTCTAGGCTAGACTACTGTAACGCGCTACTGTCAGGATGCACAAGCAGGAATTTAAACAAACTACAACTAGTCCAAAACGCCGCAGCCAGGGTCCTCACTAAAACTAGAAAATTTGAGCATGTTAGTCCAGTGCTATCATCACTTCATCGGCTGCCTATTAAATTCCGTATTGATTATAAAATCCTTTTATTGACTTAAAGCCCTACATGGGCTCGCTCCTGAGTACTTACAAGACCTTGTTTCTCATTATGAGCCATCACGACCACTCAGATCAGAGTGCTGGCTTATTAATAGTCCCCAGAATTCAGAAGGTTTCAGCTGGGGGAAGAGCTTTTTCTTATAAAGCCCCCAAACTCTGGAATGATCTTCCAGAAACTGTTCGGGACTCAGACACAGTCTCAATCTTTAAGACTAGGCTGAAAACTCACTTGTTCAGTTTAGCTTTTGGTAGCTAATGTTCCCCCTTAGATAAAGGCAGCAGATCCAGGGGTCCATGGACACAGGGAATTATAGTAAACTGAGATGCTGGTGCTGTCGTCCCGCTGCTTGCATGCAGTCACTCAAGCTTGTGGACGGTGGAGCGGAGGGATGCCAAACTGTTTCAGAGTGCTGCCGTGTCTGTGTCTCCTTCTGGTTCTCTCCTTTTAGTTAAGCTGTCATAGTCAGATCTGCCGGAGTCATTAGCCACACTCTGGAAATGTTTACATCCCCTGTTTATGTACAAACGGATAGAATAAAACTAATTCCATCTACCTGCATTCTTTACAAGTATACAATCACCCATATGTCCCGCTGGACACTGAAAGGACGACCGACTGCTGAGCCCTCCTGCTACCCACTTCAGACCACCTGCCTTGGACTAGCTGCCCACCCTACAATGATGTTCTCATAGACTCCTAGTTATTCCTAATACCAATATTACTGCTATTAATATTAGTAGTATAATCACTTGTAGGTAGTTTGACCAGAGAAGGATGGGTCCCCCCTGGTGAGCCTGATTCCTCCCAAGGTTTCTTCCTCAGTTTTGAGGGAGTTTTTCCTTGCCACTGTTGCCCCTGGCTTGCCCACCGGGGGGGGTTTCTGTACATTCTTACAGTCCTGTTAAAACTTTGTCTTTTCCGAAATTCTGTAAAGCTGCTTTATGACAACATCCATTGTAAAAAGCAATATACAAATAAATTTGATTTGACTCACTTTTGTGATACACTGTAGACATGTAAGAAGAAAATTTGCAGATTAAAGTGGAAAAAAGAAGCTGCTGGTATTCTCAGAGCAATGGGCTGGACACCACAGAGCCCAGACCTCAACATCAGTGAATGTGTGTGGGATTAGTTTTATTTTATAGTTTTATTTATAAAGCACTCTTGAAACAACTTGCATTGACCAAAGTGCTGTACATCAAACCAGCACACACACAAACACAACAAGTAGGAAATTAAAATATAAAAATAATAAGGGAAGAAAAAGCCAAATAAAAGGTAACAGAGTAAAAGCGAAATAAGAGATGAGTAACAAAAACTTAAAACACAGATTTGCACATGTATAATCACCACAACCCCTCACTATTCAAATGCAAGTTTTTATATATTTTTAGGCTTGATTGTAGGTGCTTTGGCGAATAGTGGCAGATGGAATGTTCCCGTGTCTCGGAGCACAGACTGCAAACACCTGACCTCCTTTAAGCTTCAAACAAGCCCATATAGGCACCGCCAGCAGGTTCTGCTGCTTTCAAATATTCAACTAAATATCTATTAAATGCAACTGAACCTGAGGTTGTGTGTGAAAGACTCTATTAAAATCTGTCCCTCTTTCTAAACCTGATCCCAACCCTAAACTCAAGGCAAAACCTACACCCACTCATAAAATAATCTAACCTTAATGCTGCTGATCTTCAGTTATCACCAGAAGGTTTGTTAATGATAGAAGTGGTGGATCATTTAAAGGGGACCATCCAAATAAACCTGGCTGCTGCATTTTGGACTAACTGTAAGCCGCGATAGAAACTGGTTAATCCCAATATCCACAGAGTTACAGCAGCCAGTTCTAAAGGAGATCAATGCATGAATCACTTTCTGCAGCTCAGACAAAAGACTTGGAAGAGCTGGAAGAAGCTCCTCCTCACCACAAAGGTGATTTGTTCATCAAATCTGAGGTCCAAGTCAGATTTCTCACAAAAGTCTTGACAAGGATTACTCGGAGCGTGAGAAGCAGAAAATATTACCAGAGTTTAAGGCTCAACTTTTTTGAATTATGGGGAAAATATTCCTGGTCAGTAATTCTAAGTAAACACCTATATGGTGGGGTACCCTCTTAAAAAAGACTGTTCTTTAGGGGGTCTTTAGTAAAGAAAGTTCTGTATAGAATCATGAACACTAAGAACCTTTCACATGAAGGAAGGGAAGAGTTCATCAGAATGTGTCTATATAGAACCTATTTCAAAGGATAAGATGGTCCTTTATTAAGATTAAGTGACCCTTATTAGTCCCACAATGGGGAAATTTCACCTCTGCATTTAACCCATCAGTGCAGTGAAGCACCACATACACACTAGTGAGTGCACACACACACTGGGGGGCAGTGAGCACACTTGCCTGGAGCGGTGGGCAGCCCTATCCACAGTGCCTGGGGAGCAGCTGGGGGTCAGGTGTCTTGCTCAAGAGCACTTCAGTCACGTACTGTCAGCTCTGGGGATCAAACCAGCACCTTCCGGTCACAGGGCCAGTATCCTAAACTCCAGCCCACACTCTTAGTCCCATAGTGGGGAAATTCTAGGTGCCACAGCAGCAAAGTGAGAGCAGAGAACTCAACAAAAGAGTAACATTTAATTAATAAATAAACAAATAATTAATTAACCTTATTAATTACTTAACATGTTTTTTTCTGTTATATAGACTATACAGACATTATATACAAACTGCTCAAAAAAAATAAAGGGAACACTTAAACAACACAATATAACTCCAAGTAAATCAAACATCAAAGTTGGATCAGCCTGTAGGGTGTTTTTCCACTTTAATTTTGTCTGTGACTCCAAATCCAGGCCTCCATTGGTTAATAAATTTGATTTCCATTGATGATTTTTGTGTTTTGTTGTCAGCACATTCAACGTTGTTCAGAACAAAGTATTCAATGAGAATGTTTTCATTTAGGACTAGGATGTGTTATTTGAGTGTTCCCTTTTTTTTTTTTAGCAGTGTAATCTCTCAAACCTCGAGAGAGAGACACTAAATATGATAAAAAAAATTAACTATCCATCACAAAAAACACAAAAATAATTAAAAGGGTTCTACTATTGTTATGATGTAAAGCTTGTAACAGTAGCGAAACCCTTTTTAGTGCTACATAGAACCATCTACAGCACATTCTCCATGAATCTGAAGAACCCTTTCATGATACAAAGAACCATTTAAATCATGTAAATGGTTCTTGGAGTGTTCTTAGTTCTATTTTCTTTATTGAAGAACCATCTTTTTTAAAGTGTGTACCTGGAAAAATGGCCAGTGACGAGAGAGTTGCTACAAAAATGTGTCCAGCTCTCTCTCTCGCACATCAAGACCAGCTGATCTGACCTTGGCGAAACGGTGACCATCAAATACCAAACCGATAGGCCGGGCTTCTCGCTGCCCGTTCAGTCAGTCTTATCTAGAGCATGCTGTATATTTCCAACTAGTAAATCACATCACAGTCATCTCTGACCCCAGAACAGCATGTCACAAAGGTAGTTTCAAAGAGAAGCCCAGCACCAGGCCATCGTCACGTCGTGAGAAGAGACGCATCAGACTGAAATTCAATCAGCGCAGGCTGTATCTGCTGACCGGGCGGTTCAGGCCTGCTGTCGGGCGCATGTGAGAGCGGTGATGGGGGAGACGCTACGATGAAGCTAATGAGGTGGAAAAGCGCAATCTCGGCACGGAGGAGATAACCGCCTCTCGCTCCCACCGTCTGAAAGGAAGCGGCCAAGTGGAAAGCCGCGTCTGTTTAATCACCCCACAGGGACAGACGTGATCCATACACCAGCCCCCCCAACACAGACACACATGCACCCGTTTGTTTTCATACAGAATCAGGATGTGTATGTATGTATATAAAAAATTAAAAATCTGTAAATATACTGCATATATTTTAGATATACTGCATATCTCCAAAATGGTAACTTTATAGGAGAGACCAAAAACCTTCTTTAATTCAATGGAAAGATATTTTATTCCAAGCAATTTTGGGGCATTCCTGTTGGTCAAAAGCATTATGAAATTCTCACACAATTTAAAGGGGAGCTGCTGAGCTCAAATGATGCAGGAAAGTAAAAATCATTCAGATACTGTTTTTATTGGACAGTGGCGATAGACAGAATGACCCACGCATATTATACATTTACACCTCCACTAAACCTGACCAGTAACAGAGGTGTTGGATCAAGTGCGTCTGAGCAGGGAATCCACCAAACCACCAGACATCGGCCCTCCGGAACCGCTACAGAAGAACCTCCTTTGGTTTACTAAAGAAGCGGCACTCAAACCAAACCTGAGACCCCCTCAAGGTGGTCCACATTTTTGCTCTAACCCTAACGCACAGGGACAGAGCGAAAATGTGCACCATCTGGGGGTCCAGAGGACTGAGAACCACTGACCTAAAGACCTAGACCAAAAGAACACTTCTTTACAGAACCTTTCTTGCAAATAAGATGTGCAACCTTTTAAAATATCAAGAACCTCCACATAATGCCAAAGTTCTGTACCTATTAAGAGGTGTTTCCTGGAAGCATATTTTAAAGTCAACCATTCCAAAGGCCTCATTTTTAAGAGTGTATGTGTTTATATGTGGGTCAGTTTCCCAGACATGGAAACAGTTAATCACCATTAGCAATTATTATTTGCCTTAATTTGGGTCTGGAAAACTGGCCTGTATATAATAACCTATAAAAATTTCTCTGCCTTATAAAAGGGGCTGCATGATATGGACTACACACATGTGTGTGTGTGTGTGTGTAATACTGTGCAAAAACTATATAATAGAAAATGGTACTGTGCAAATGTATTTTTGAAAAAATATATTTTTGCTTGTAATGGTGTACTTTGTGACACACAGTAAACACTAATTATTCTATTAATATTATTTGTTGTAAAATGTTTGCTTACTGTGCAGAAACAATTTTCTCCCCATCAAATTGCATAGTTCTATAGAATTATTTTCAAAGTTTTATTTAATTACCAAAAACTTTATAGGTGGAGCCTGGTTTTAGCCACGCCCCTGCATTTTAGAACAGGAAGTGAGGCTGCATCCCTGTTTGTCATGGCCACATGGTGAGCAGTTGGATCCCATTAATTTGAAGTAAATGTCCTAATCTCTGAAAATCACTAACATGAGTCACTACTGACACATTTTCTACAATTAAGTAAATTTTATAAATAAAGAGAGAAATATTACATTTTAATAATATAAATTTTATGTATGTACAGCTGTTCAAAGCTGTGTTTGGTAGTCATGTATTGGCTTTTGAGCTACATTCAAAATTAGCTAAAACTTTCACTACTGAAACATTCGGTAAAATTTTGGTTGAGTCATGGTGGTTTTGGAAGGGAGAAAATGGAACAATCAATCAATTAATTTAATAAAATAAATATAAGGTACAGAGGCACTCAAAGCAGAAGGATTTTAGTTTGAAGTCCAAATCAATCAAAAGGCTCCAAAATATGTTTTGAACAACCTTAAGCCAGTTCGGTTGAAAGATCTGTACATGCACTGTTAGAAATGAAGGTTCATCAACCTACAAACAGTATAAATGTTCCCTCAATAGGTTCTACAGTGGTTTTAAGGTCTGACTGTGAACCTTAAATCAGTTTCTCCAGGTGAAAAGTTGGTATTTGTACATTTTCATAACTGAATTTTTAAAAACAGAACAGTAGAATAAAAGTCTGGAGGCGAGGCGGGGTGTGTGGATTCAGTACAGCTTAGAACATATCATTTCAGTGGATTATGGTTCAGTTATGTTCTGACTAAAGGTACTGAGATGGAGCCCTGAGGGTTCCACCCCAGTGACAAGAGTGAACTGACCCAGAGACAGTTTAGTACAGAGGCCTGCTGGTGACATCCCATGTAAATAAAAATAATGCATGGCCATGACTTAGTAAAGCATGAGAACGAGATCATGGCTTACTAGGTTATGGCTACGCATTGGGATCTCATTCCCCTACTTTAAAAATCATGTGTGGCCATGAATTAGTATTTATACAGTTTATATAACTGTATATATATATATATATATATATATATATATATATATATATATATATATATATATATATATATATAAATAAAACTTCCTAATTCATGGCCCCCTTGTAACCTTCGGGACACAAACCCTTTGTAACCCCCTGGTTGCAGGTCCTTCAGTAAATCACACTTCACAACAAGTTGGTTCTGAGCTTTTACTGGAGCTCATCTGCTGGAGCCTGTTTGAGTATAGTCAGAGGGAATTCAGCAGCTAGTCAGTATCGTACTTCTCCACTCTTACAGCACATCCCTTCAGTGGCAGAACCGAACTGAACTTACAGCAATTACAATATACATCTTTACAACATTGACTCAGCTTTTCAGTATCAAACAGCTCAGCTCATTTGATTGTACAACAAAAACAGTAAAAACAAAAGAATACCATACAATTTGAAATATTATATTAAACTAAAGAAAATACAATGTGCATACCTGTTTGAGTATAGTCAGAGGGAATTCAGCAGCTAGTCAGTATCGTACTTCTCCAATCTTACAACTACAAGGCACCAAAGAAATCGCATCAGTTCACTATAGCATTCAGACCACATGGTGTACAGAGCTAGCATAACTAGCTGCGACGGAAAACCAGTTACAACTCGTGCTTAGCGACTTTCTCCTACGATGCAATAAAGCAACACTGACAGAAACTAAAATGTACATACTGTGTTACTTCAACGCACCAATTCTTTTCCTGAAAGTACAACAGTAAAACTCAAAGTACTTAAACAGAGAGGAGAAGACGTCTGAACCTACCACATCCCCTCAGTGGCAGAACCGAACTGAACCGGATACGGTAGGGGGCTGCTTTATAAGGTACGCAATACTCCGTCCAACCAGCGAGTGTCGCTGTTTTCTCATAGAACCATATATTCTGTTGCATTTCCTTTTTAGAACAAATTTTGGCGAATTCTACTTAAATATGTCTACTTAAAATAAAGTTATTTATTATTCTGTTACATTCTCATCGAATCTCATTAAAATCTGCAAAATTCTGCACAACATATAGAACAAGAATATGTACACAATAGCATGAAAAAAACAAACCAAACCAAACCAAAAAGAATAGAAAAAAACAAATGTCAATACTGTGAGAACATTTCACTGGGGCTGCAAAAATTATTCCACTACATAGTAAAGCGGGCAGTCAACTTAGAAGCGGCTTCATAAGCCTTTTACACTTCAAACCTACAGTTCCTTTAAAACTCACTGACCTCTACTCATCCAAAAGTCCAAAAAAGAAAAAAAACTTTATATTAGAGTTATGAACTTTGCGTCTGAGTGTATCTAACTAATGAAATCAACCAAATGTTGAACTTGCCCAAGTGTCACTGTGATCTCGAAAAAGAGTCCTACTACTCATGGTATATATGAGACAACTGACAGGTTTCAGAGCATGACCCACTCTTGATCTAACTACAGGAGGTTTGTGTGCAATTGCCTGTGCATCATCTTGCTGACTAGAGATCATCTCTGCAATTTCTGTCTCTTGTACCTCAACAGGGTCACTAATAGTTATACCATCACTATTGTGTTCCTCTAATACCTGCAGTTCTTCAATACCATCACTACAATTGTTTGCACCCTCAGCAGCCCTTCCTTTGGTGCTCGAGCCAACTGCATCTGTAGGCTGACCTTCATGATCAGAGAAGGAAGTTCCTTAATCATCCTCAGGCAACTGAGAGACAACATCCTGAGTACATGACTCATCATCTTCATCGGACAAATCATTAAATGAATCATCAACTTCATTTCCTTCACATGACAATGGCAAAAAGTTCACTCCCAGCAAGAGGTTCCTGTGAACTACTCTTGTTTTGCCAGATATGGGATGTTCAATCTTGTAAACATGTGTTTGTGGGTTGCGATCAACAACAGAGTACACACAACTCTCCCATCTATCAGCTAACGTATGACGACCATGCTCAACCTTGTTTGCCACAAGAACGCGATCACCAATCTTAATTTCAGATCCTTTCACTCTTCGATTATAAACATCAGCTTGATGCTTCTGTTCCTTTTAAGTGTGAGCTATGGCCAGAGATATGGCTGCACGCAAATCATTTCGGAGAGACTCAATGTACTTCGAGTAGGAGGTTTCATCGCGATCCCTCAACCCACTCATAGATAACATCAACTGGGATGCGTGGGACTCGACCAAACATAAGAAAAAATGGAGGAAACCCTGTTGTCTCATGTGCCGTACAATTGTACATGAATGTTAATGTGTGAAGCATCTGGGGCCATTGGTGCTTGGGACGTGCTGGAAGTGTCCTAATCATGTCAGCCAAAGTATCGTTAAATCGCTCAGCCATTCCATTAACCATTGGTTGATAAGCTGTGGTGTGTGATTTTCTCACCCCTGAGAGCTGCAAAAGATGACTGACCAACTCGCTCTCAAAGTTAGCAACCTGATCAGAGTGTACCCGTTCTGGAAAGCCATAGAAACAAAAGTAATTGTCCCACAACTTCCTAGCTACAGTTTTAGCCGTCTAATCTGGACAATGAAAAGCGTGTGCAAACCTTGTGAAGTGATCAGTAATCACTAAAACATCAACTGATTTGGCCGCATGTCTTCACATATCTCCTAACATCACGGTCAAGGCCAGTCCAACAGAACCTTTGACATGTGAGGTACAATGATCTGAATTGGCCCTGGTGACCTGCCTCATCATGACATCCTTTCATGACTTCATCTCTCAGGGACAGTGGCACAATGAACTGGAATCTCCTATGCTTAGTTAATGGGTCCTTTGACACTCGATACAATACCCCACTCTCTAGCGTCAGCTTCTCCCACTGTTTCAGGGCACTTTGTGAAACATTGGCCCTCTCTCTCCTTGATGGCCTACATTTTCGTTCGACGAAATTAATCACACAGTTCAAATCCAAATCCTCCAATTGCTTCGCTCGCAATTCCTCAAAAGGGTATGAAAGCAATGTGTCTTGACCAATGTCAGTCAATTTCTACACGTGACTAGCCAGATTAATTGGTCCGGCAAACCAATCGACGTGGTTATTAAAAACAGCAGAAATTTCAGCTCTTGAAAAACTTGCAGCTTCTTGCTGACCTACAACAACTGCCTGTGACAGTTTCTGTTTTTTTGAGAAAACTTGCACATTGTGACTTGCAGAAGATCTGAAAAAGTCTTGGACAGAACCATTGGTCGTCCTCACCGCTTCATTCAATAGATCTTTGTATGGCTCACGAATGAGTCGATGACTGATCCTTTCCTTAGCAACCGGCACTCAGCTCAAGGCATCAGCCACTATGTTTTTAGAACCAGGCACATACCTGGTGTCGAATTCAAATGCAGCAAGTTTACTAACCCATCTCTGTTCACACGCATCCAACCATGGCTTAGTCAAAATGTGCATCAGCAGGTTGTTGTCTGTCCAAACTGTAAAAGTATGGCCTTTAAGCCAGTGGCTAAACTTGTCGCAAATGGCCCACTTCATGGCCAGGAACTTGAGGCGATGTGCAGGGTATCTGCTCTGAGCTCTGTTAAGTGACTTACTGGCAAAAGCAATAGGCCTGCGAAAGGATGGCGCCAAGCCCATCAGAAGAAGCATCAGTCGACAAGATAAAGGGCTGACTAAAATCTGGGTGTGCCAGTGTAACATGAGCAAGCAAAGCACCTCTAAGATGTTCTAGAGCACTTTCACAAGCAGGAGTCCAGTCTGCAGCAGTAAGCTTCCTTTGGTGGGTGGTATTACTCGGCTTGTGCCTTCTGCCTCTTTTTGTCCCTGAAATAAGCTCGAATAGCGGCTTCAGTTCTCAATGAACCTCTGGTACCACATAATCAACCCTAAGAAAGACTGTATTTTCTTTACAGAAGGTGCAACGCCATCAGGACACATCAAATCATCTGAGGAAACACCGACGATAGCACTAACTTTAGATGGATCAGTGGATATTCCCTTTTCGTTGATGACATGCCCAAGAAATTGCACTGAACGACGTAGAAAGTGACATTTCTTCGGTGAAACCTTCAGGTTGTTCGTCCTCAACCTCTGGAAGACCAGTTCCAGACCAGTTTTTCAGTTGTCGCAAAGACCATGAGATCATCAAGGTAAAAAAGCAAGGATAAGAAATTTTGATCTCCAAAAATGTTTGTCATCATCCTCATAAAGCTAGCGGGCGAATTACAAAGGCCCTGCGGAAGTCTATTGTATTCATATAGACCAACTGGTGTGGTGAAAGCTGTGTACTTTTTATCCACCTCATGCACTGGAATGTTATAAAATCCTGAGGTCAGGTCCATGGTACTAAAAAATGAATTTTCTCCCAAAGCAGCAAGGCAATCTTCCTGATGCGGCAGTGGATAAGCATCTTTCACTGTTCTGGAATTCAACCAACGAAAATCAGTGCAAATGCGGAGATCCCCATTCTTTTTCCAGCACAGAACAAGAGGAGAAGCAAACTCACTAGTAGATTTATGAATGATGGCCCTCTCCTCCATGTCATTCAAAGCTACGTGTAGCTTCTGGTAGTGGGCAGGTGGGACACACCTATATGGCAACCTAAAGGGTTTTTCGCCCACTAGATGTATCCTATGGACAAAGTCCTTCACCTCTCCACAGTCGAGGGCTTGTCTAGAAAAAATGTCTTGATATTGCAATACAAGTTTGCAGATACCCGGTTTACACTGCTCTGAGACCTCACATGAGTCAAGATCAATGTTTTCCAATCCATGTTCTTTAAGCTCCTTGTACAACGAACTGTTGTCACTTTGTGCACTGACAATGCTTTGGCTACTAGAAGACACTACAGGTTGGTTCTTGTCCGTAAAGAAATCTTCAAGTGCCAAACACGGGTAGACATCTGCTACTTTGGCATTATGTCTGAGTGTGACGGGCTTGTTGCTAGGATTTATGATCTTTATTGGCACCCAACCATCACCCCAAAGTGGAGTGACAACCCTACCAACTAAAATGTTTCGTGGGGTAGATCGAGCACTCGTCGGTTCCACTATCACAGTGCTGCCTGGGAGCCCACGATTCTTTTCAGGTAGCTTTCCCCATACTACATTCTCATGACCAGGTGACAAGGAAACTGCATGTTGGAGCCTGACTGTCCCCACAACATCTGGAACAGCTTCACCCCTCCAACGTTGCATGCCAGCTAGCATGGTCAGAATGTCATCATCATCAAAATTGGTCTTTTCTGTTTGTGAAATTAACTCCCAGTACCTGTCCGTTTCCTTGAGTTTGTGCAGCTGCTGGGCTGCTCCCTAGTGCTTAAGGCATCCAGAACTTTGGATGCGTTTCACCCATGCGATCAAGACTGGATTGGGTGGCTGAATCGAGAGCCGGAGATCTTTGTGGCTCCACCAACTTTAGCTTGAGTGTCATCAGTTCCACTGTTGAATCACTTGTACTCTTAAAATGATCACAAACAGCCACATTATTTTGTTTCACACTAGAAGCCATCTTAGCAGCAGAAACCATCTGTGTTTTTTTCTCTCTCTGAAACTCGTCAATCTGTTCCTGCACCTCCTTAGCAGACCATTGGCTGATAGGCTTGGTTTTGAAAACATAAGCAAGGCCAGGATCAGGGCAGTTGCGAATAAACATTACCACCTCCCTACCGAGGTCTTCCATGTGTTTGCCTTCCATCGGCATAAGGCAATCATCAGCGATGTCTGCAGCTTTATTAACACGAACCCAATAATCTATAGGGCACTCGTTGTGTTCTGGCAGCGTATTGTAAAAGTGGCATGCTAGAATATGATATTGCACTAAAGTACTGTTTCAAAATGCCATAAATCACGCCAGGCTGGCAATTGACGTCCAGCGTTGGATCACTGCGTAAAGCTATCCTGACTACATCCCTAGCTCTGCCTCTAAGCCTACTCATGATTTCCTCTGCATGTTTAGTATGTTGAAAATTTCTCTTCCTTAGATATAACTGCATCATTTCTACCCACTCGCTAACATCACATGCATCTAAACTATCCCCTTTAAACATTGGTGCGTCTTTCACATCCGTATTCAGAATAACATTAACCCATGATAGGTTAAGAGATGCGTTGTCTACATCAGGACTAGCGCGTGAAGAACGATCGACTACAGGATGTGAACACTCCTCAAACTTCCCAGAAGATAAGAGTCTGACAGTGACAGTGTCACCAATATGTTTACCCAACTCTTCAACCATTGCACTCAACTCCCTAACTACGTTATCAGATTTTCAATCATTTTGGTCAAGCTTAGGCGTAGAGGAGCACTGGGGTTGCCCATCAGCGATGTATGTGTCTGCCATTTCAATAACAACCGAATTTTGTGCTGAACAACCCTCTGTGACCACAAAGTGTACTGCACCCTTTATTCTCCCCCCAACCAAAATAGAGCTATCATAGCTATCCAAAAAACTAATGATACATGCAAAACATTCAAAATACTGTTTGCTACGCATGAAAATAATAACTAAGGCATATTTGAAGTAAAAATGCCAAAAACAAAAGAAAAAACTTTTGATTATATATGTAAAGTTTCAAACATAAAATAACAATGAAGCATAAATCGTGAAAAACCAGTCCACAACTACTACGTCACACAAAAATGAAAAACTGAAAAGAAATTACTGAGTCCTGATTACTGCAAACTTGAGTGGATTACTCGAAATAAAATCCTACAGCCCTGTGACGTCACCGATGCAGAAGAGACTCACGGCAGAACCAGTCGAAACGATGAAGTTGAAGGAAGGAGTCACGGCACCATTGTAACTTCCTAATTTGTGGCCCCCTTGTAACCTTCGGGACACGAACCCCCCAAATTTTGGCGAATTCTACTAAAATAAGTCTACTTAAAATAAAGTTATTTATTATTCTGTTACATATATATAACAGTATATAACCCATGGAGCTCCGTAGTTCAACACCTTTATTTCAGACAGTGTATATTCATCCAAACACCCACAGAAGCACATGCATTGGGAATTATTTACATAAAGGTCAATGTTGCGATAACGCCTAGGCTAACCCTAAACCCAACCCTAACTTTAGTCTCAGTATCAAAACAGAAATGTTTTAGCTTTTGTTTCCCTGTTTTAGCTATGGTTTCACTGCCATTGTGTGTTACTGCTGTTTTCTCTGGTCTTCCTTCAATGTCCCAACAAAAATGTCCTGACAATGTACAAAAACAAAGAAGAACTCTCTCTCTCTCACACACACACACACACACACATATGTATACACCCATACGTCCAGACATGCTCTTCCTTTCTGTGTCTCCAGTCTCATGACACTCGCATCTTCACCTGGGGCTGCACTTCGTTAACCGCAAGAGTGGCTTTGCCATTCATTTGTGCCACTGAGGCCTTCACTTCATTATAAACGCCACTGCCGTCATGCTGAGGGAGAATATACTATGTGTCGTGATGGATTAGAGAGAACATGAATGCTCTCGTGCTGCACCCTCCAGATAATAGCATCACCACAAAATAATGCATATTTATATCATCCTCTCAGCTCAGTGTGTTCCATAGTCTTATCACAGCCTCACTGAACATGCTCAGTTGCTGAGCCTTTTCCCTTCTGTGTGTATCACAATAGCAACTACAGCGCCAAACAGCGCCAAACCCAACCTTAGTACAAGAACCTAGTCATGGTTTCTGGTTTCTGCAGTCTGAGGAATCACAGCAGCACTGTAATGTTAGTGATAGGTTAGTAATGATTACTGAAGCAGTGCTACACATTAATAAAATGTACTAAATTAAACCTTTACACTGCAATAAAGACGTCACATGTCACTGCATCACTTAGTATAACATTTATAAAGGTCTTCTTTGGGTAGCAGAACCGTGGCACCATCTGCTATATATGGCTCTCCAAAGAATGGGAAAAAAGTACCAGCAAGGTTCTACTATTGTTAGAAGTCATAGAACCTTTTTGTTTGGCATATGCAATACATTTATAATGGAAATAGAGGTGATATGGCCTGAATATTATATACTTTAAGTAAGTATATAAATGTCTTAAAGATACATAATATGATCTGATATTTAGTTTTTTTAGGTGAGATGAGATATAGAAAAGAACTACTAGTGCACCGTTAAACAATTACTATTAAATGCTACTATTAACCTCTTATTCTCCAGGATATATTTTGACTTTCCGGTTTCTGAATTTTTGTGACCAAATCTTATTGCAAATGATTCAGTACCCACATGAAATAAATGTACGTTTTTATTTGTTTGTTTGTTTGTTTGTTTGTTTATTTATTGTAAAAGCTCCTCTCAGATTAATAGAATGTGTTTTATGATCTACACATATCACTATATGTTTGCAATTCACTGCTGAAAGTCAAAAATCTCAGATGCTGTTTGTATTATTTTATAAAAGTGATGTTTACAGAGCAGATCACTGAAGAGACGCCGTCTGTTTATAGTTTATAGTCCAGATTTGGGAAAATTGGGTCGAGTTTCAGTAGAAAAACAAACTGAGTTCAGCTTCTTTTATTATAAGGGTTTAAAATGACATCACCGTCTATTTGACTGGAAAGAAGAGTTACAGCCTCATACGACGCCCAGCTTCTGAATGTAGCTTATGAAATGTGAACGTTATGAAGAACATGACCAAGTGCATTTTGGAACCACCGGTGGTCTCAAGGAGTTTAAGAGGTTAAAAGACTAGCTTATCGCTGCTGACGGAAAAAACTTATCTCCATTTTTGAAGTTTTTCAGTTTTTGACATAATATGAAAATACTCATAGTCCTATATATTGTGTGTACATAAATTTCATGATGAATGGACAACAGAAATGACCCAAAATGGCTTGGAAAAAATTCTGGTTCTATTGACTTCCATTAAAAGTAAAGTAGTTTTTTTTCCTTCTGCTGTAAAGGATATACGAGGTTTTCTTCCGATAGCAGCGTTATACTCTCTTTGCCATAAAACCAGCAGTAGGTCAGTGTTCTTGAACTGCTGATCCACTTGACGCTAAGGAAAGCACATTGTGATGTAATTTATCACGATTAACGATTAATAATCTAATATAACTCGCCACTGCATCTCTCTCACCGATGTTACTTGTAAGTATCCTTCCTTTGACCGTAGAGGCATTGTTTATTGCATTAAACTCAGTGACCTTGTCTGAAATTGGTGGAGGTTGAAAACGACCAGATGTTTACAGTAAAGCTGAGGGCAAATCAGTGCTACAGATTTTAGCAGATCAGCTCTGATCTCCACCACACTGTTGGACCTGAGGCGAAGCCTCCGATCAGCCGTGTGTTAAATCTGTGCTCCAGGACTTCTGGGCGCTCTTTGGAATCATTAAACACACTAGACTGCGTCCGAGTGATTTGCTGTAAGTGAAGTGATGGTTGTTTGGGTGCTGCCTTTTATTTCTCTAGTGAGGCCTTTTCGTTTGTGTTCCCTTGCGTTACACAACACACGAGGCAAATGTCTGTTTCTGTTTACATACATTTCTATTTCTGTTTTCTTTCATATAAAACCAGCCCAACAAATGATGAACAATAAGACTAAAATATAAAAACTATGAAAACATCTGCAAACAGGATATGCTTACATTTTTATCACATGAGCTGTTTATGGGCATTACTGCAGCTCCTTTTAAGCAGCTGACCGATATATCAGCTCATATCTGACAATATGAGCTGATACTGAGTCATAATTTTAACAGTATCTGCAAAATATTTTTGGGGGTTTAACACAAAATGCATCCTTTCACACGAGATTGACATAATAATAATTCTAATAATGTTGTAATAAACTTAGAATCAAGTTATTAATTTTTCACAGTCAGGAAAAAAGCAGAAAACACAAAGTTCAGTCTTAGAAGTTTGTTGCTTCTTCTGCTTCTAGTCAAATATCCCCAAATCCATTCAGTGGTGTTGAGATCTGGACTCTGGGGGAGTCAGTCTATCATTCAGCTTCTTTGATGTGTCCGTCTCCTTTTCTCAGTGAGGCGACACATCCTTTGAGACCCACAGCGCTAAGTGATCTTCTCACAGTGGATTTTTTCAGATCTGAAGCAGTTTGATTTTCTCCTCTCACTCAAAGATCAAAGCTTTAGGTGCTGTTTATCTGATGGGGGCAGTGTTGGGGTCGACCAGCTCTTCCAGGTGGTTGTTAGGAGTCACATTTTCTCTGGAGCTTTTAATCAGTTTTTTAAGCTCCAGTTTTGGAAACATCTTTTTTTTTATCTCTTAAAATAACTCAATAAATATAAAAAATCATTAAATTTCTCTTAAAGGCAGTTTTGGCTGGAAATGAAATAAATGATGCGATGCACAGTATTGTAAATCATTCAAATTAGTTTCTGTTGTTGATTTGAGATTAAGATATGACAATTGAAAGCTGACAATCATATTAGTAGGTAAAGCTCTGTATACCTAAAGCTGTTGGTATATAAAATTTAAATATAAAACATAAATATCACAAACCCTTATAATCTCTATCAGCCACAAAATGTACATATCTGTCAGATCATACTTTTAAGTTGATCACTAATTTACATTTATGGCATTTGGCAGATGCTCTTATCCAGAATGACTTACAATGTAATCAATTTACACAGGTAGGCGAAGGCAGTGTTAGGAGTCTTGCCCAAGGACTCTTATTGGTATAGTGTAGGGTGCTGACCCAGGAGTGGATTGATCCCCAGTCTACAGCATAGAAGGTAGAGGTGTTACCCACTACACTAACCAATTAATCACTCTAATTCAAACTGAACTACGTCAGTGTTTAGTTGGGTCTGATATGATCGTTAGAATCCTGGAAATCCTGCCAGAGATTAGACACATCTGTACTTTCAGTTTCCTGTCCTGTACTGAGTTTGTCGCATAGCCAATAAACATTACTGGATACAAGAGCTTCCAGAGTTTCAGCTAACAACAAACAAAGGTGATTTCACTGTCTGTGTTGTTCTCTCTAAAATAGGAACAACACTGTCAGCAAAGTTTCCACTACATAAACTCCACCACTGCAGCGCCGGAGACAGAACAGGATGTTGTCCAGGTGTAGTAACTGTGTCTAATTGGAGAGCAGAATAGCTCACTGAGCGAACACTGACCGCTCTATCACTGCTTAACATCCATTAGCGTTTTACTTAGGGAAGCTGCGAGCTCTGCTTGATTGTGTCACGTATAAGACCAGCCATTAAACACGCACTAAATAGATCATGAACAGACTGTGCTGAATAAAACGCCTTTAAGGTTTTGGATGCAGTCTTTTAAAACCAGCTGAAGTCCTGGCCTCAGGTGAATGTCAGTGAATACTGTGTTATTTCAATAGTCAGTTTTTTGCTGTAAATCTGCTGTAAAAAAACCTTTTACTCTTAAATAGCTCTTGGTGTTTCAGCCATTGCTGCATGAAAAGTTTAAAGGTGAAATCTGTGAAATTAATTACCACCTGTAAACATGTCAAACCTTACAGCGGTGCCACAATAGTGAGTGGAATGAGATTTTCTGGTTTAAAGACTAGGTAGGAACTGCTGCTTTGGGGTGGAGACTTGAGGGTGGGCTGATTAATCTGTCTGTCTACACTATTCTTCCAATACTATTTGGTCGCCTGGCTTCACACGCGTATGAACTTGAGTGACATCCCATTCTTAATCCATAGGGTTTAATATGATGTCGGCCCACCCTTTGCAGCTATAACGGTTTCAGCTCTTCTGGGAAAGCTTTCCACAAGAGTTAGGAGTGTGTTTTATGGGAATTTTTGACCATTCTTCGAGAAACGCACTTGTGAGGTCAGACACTGATGTTGGACAAGAAGGCCTGGCTCACAGTCTCCGCTCTAATTCATGCCAAAGGTGTTCTATCGGGTTGAGGTCAGGACTCTGTGCAGGCCAGTCAAGTTCTTACACACCAAACTGGCTCATCCATTTTTATGGACCTTGCTTTGTGCACAGGTGCACAGTCATGTTGGAACAGGAAGGGACCATCCCCAAACTGTTCCCATAAAGTTGGGAGCATGAAATTGTCCAAAATCTCTTGGTGCTGAAACATTAAGAGTTCCTTTCACTGGAACTAAAGGGCTGAGCCCAACTCCTGAAAAACAACCCCACACCATAATCCCCCCTCCACCAAACTTTACACTTGGTACAATGCAGTCAGACAAGTACCGTTTTCCTGGCAACTGCCAAACCCAGACTCGTCCATCAGACTTGTCTGCCAGATGGAGAAGTGTAATTGGTCACTCCAGAGAACACTGCTCTAGAGTCCAGTGGTGGCGCTTTACACCACTGCATTCCACACTTTGCATTGCGCTTGGTGATGTAAGGCTTGGATGCAGCTGCTCAGCCATGGAAACCCATTCCATGAAGCTCTCTACGCTGTTCTTGAGCTAATCTGAAGGCCACATGAAGTTTGGAGGTCTGCAGTGATTGACTCTGCAGAAAGTTGGTGACCTCTGCGCACTCTGCCCGTCAGCGTCCGCTGACCCTGTTCTGTCATTTTATGTGGGTGACCGCTTCGTGGCTGAGTTGCTGTCATTCCCAATCGCTTCCTCTTAGTTATAATCCCACTGACAGTTGACTGCGGAATATTTAGTAGTGAGGAAATTTCACGACTGGACTTGTTGCACAGGTGGCGTCCGATCACGGTACCACGCTAGAATTCACTGAGCTGCTGAGAGTGACCCATTCTTTCACTCATGTTTGTAGAAGCAGTCTGCAGGCCTAGGTTTTATACACCTGTGGCAATGGAACTGATTGGAACACCTGAATTAAATGATTTGGATATGTAACTGAATATTTTTGGAAATATAGTGTATCCATTCATCACTGGCCATTGCAGAAGGAAGCCAGACAGATAATAATAATTACCAATGGTCCTATATTGTATTTGTGTAGTGCATGCTGGGTGTTGAATTCTGTTAAACCAGTCAGGCTAATGGATGATGTGCCACTGAACGTTGTAAAACACTTCTCTATGTTCTCTATGCTGGTCCTGACGTTCCCCCGCCCTTCACATGTTAGGGATTCCCCAGCTCCCTACACTCCCACTGAAGGGCTTCTTAATGAGCTAATTAGTCAGATCAGGTGTGTTGGGAGCAGGGAAACATAACAAATAAAACATAACAAACAACATATTTAAACCTGCTTTTATGCCAATTACTAACAGTTACTGGACTTCACATTTATGACCAAAATGTGCCAAAATGCCTTTTGACACAACAACAGCAGCTCTAATATCCACTGTGTCAGTGCAATTTTAAACGCCAGCCCTGAATGTAAAATGAAATGATCACTTGATTCTTTCCTTGTTTTCCATCAGTATAATTATACAGTCCACTATGGAAGCCAGCCAAGCTTCACTGTCTGTCAGTTCCTTTGCTTTCTTTCAATGAATTTTTTCATGAAATTGAAAAAAGGCAGGAATACCACTGCCATACCATTAAAGTGCTTTCACAAGGCCTCTAATATAACATTCTCATAATAATGAATAAGCAATAATGGCACATATTTGCTTTAAATAATGTAAGTGTGTGGGATCGTTTTGTCTGATTTAGCCACATCAAGGCTGTTTAATGAATGCTCTATCCAGGGTTTAAGGCTCAGTCCCCTTGTTTAAATTTTAAACTGATTGGTTAATGATATTGATATCGACTATAACAAGACGTTATTGTTTATCATTATCGGCCAAGAAATGATATATCAGTGCATCCCTATCATGAAGGCCAACATACAACCAAATAACCAAAATGCTGTCTTGCTGTTTCCAATCCAGAGACCTTGTTCCTCCTGTACAAGGCTGTATTCTGACCCTCTGTATGTTCTTACTCTCTCTGTAGACACATGAAGGGAATTAGAGGCACGTCGCCAGAGTCCAACACTGTAAAACCGTTACTTTCTGGCAGCAGTTTCTCCAGCTTGAGAACCCACAGCTGTCAAACACCTTCGGCTGTGCTGCATTTTTCAGTACAATGTGCAAACAGGGCAAATCTATCCAGGATTTGATGGCAAATATTAAAAGGTTCATGCAGACTTTTACATGATAATAATAATCAGGCTGTTTTCACAACACCATAAAACTCAGCGTCAATCAGACCATAAACTGGACATCACATTAAAGCTGTTATTAACACTTCAAACATCTATTAAATATAACATTATTAGAGGAAATGAAACACAAACACCATCTTGGTTGGAAAACAAAAATATGGGTCATTCTACAGAAATGTCCACATTACTCTCTCTCCATTCCAGTCACTGGTGTTACTGATCATCATCGGTGTTCCACATAATAAAGGAAACACCAGAGATGTTTTTAATGAACAATGCATTTTACAGAATATCAATACTGCTACAGAACATCAAACCACATGCTGTCAATCAAGGAACATCCACTAAAATACGGAATTTAATCCATTTGTGTTCTATTTTTTCACAATGACCTCAGAATAAAGTCGGTCACACCAGTGACTTCAGCTAAAAGCTTCATATGAGATCATGAGCTGAATGAGAAAATCTCTGAGAGCTGGAAGACACAGTGGACTCACCATGAGCTTTTCTTAATAGAGAAAAAAGGTCAAAGGAAGTTGAGTGTCGTCATCAGTGTGACTTTTATTTCACATAACAGATTTTTTGTTATGCTATAACACCAGTGACATGACTCCCGGGGGACTTTCATTATATATTGTATAATATTAATTTGCTGTTTGTTTTCTTTATGAAATTTAATTCATATATTCCACAGTCATGTAGAGATTATTGCAGTTAAAATTGCAGAAAAACTGTGGGGACAGCTCCTCTGTGGTGACTGGAATTCTATATGATTGATTTAAAAACCAATGTCCCTAATTTGAGGCTCAAGCAGGTGGAATTGCTGTTAAAATAATGAATTATTTTATTTTAAAATGTAAATAAATTGTAACACTGAACATGTGACACAGAAATGGACGTTTCTGTAAAATGACCCAGCTGTAAAAACCATGATCTGTGGACGGAAAAATAAAAAGCAAACGAATAAAAGCTCCACAGCCATCACTGCAGTACTTGGAAAGGAGCTGCTCAATGCTGCACAGGGTGCTTTGCAAACAGCAGCTGATTTAATGTGAAGTCCAGCTTTATTCTGTCTTCAGTGGTGCCGAAGGAGCTGCTGTGTTTGGGGAATACAGTATTTTACTGGAAAGCCTTTGTAAATTTACAGCAGGTAATTAAACATCACTGACATCATTAGTAATTGTGTAGATCTGTGAAACAGTGTTCAGGTTGGAGATGAAGGCGCTGTTTGGGATGTGGGCTTTGATGCGGACCAAGCTGCTGCAGTGCTGGTCAGATGCGGTCACCACGGGCTCTCGCCGACCCTTCCTCTACCAGCTGGTAACGGTTTTAGACACTGACCGTCTAATGCAGCTTCGCTCTAATTTCACTGCCGGTCATTTTTATTCTTCTCCTAAAGCGCCTTATGAGAACGTTCCTCCCTCTGGTTCCTCCTCCCTCACGGAGGTGCGATTTAAACGCCGATCATAATGTCAACATTATCAAGCTGGTTATTATGAACCTGCTATGAGCATTTATTGATTACTAGTCATCGGGTTATCAGTAAAAGCCGCTCGGGCAGGTCCGCTCAGGGCGCTGTCCACGGGGTGAGGAGCTGTCCGTAGTGCTGAAGTCTCCGCGCGCTCAGGGTTCTGCCTTAGTCCTGACACGGGGTTCTTTGACACGCACCACTGTGGTACGTAGAACCATTTAAAGGAGGATTTAAATGGGGTTCTTTAAAAAACCATATACTGGTTTTACCACCACAGAGAACATGCTTTCTTTACAGTGCTCTCTTTACTGGCGAACCCCGGGAGAACCTTTTTAAAGAGTGCTCTGAGTTGGTCAGTGTTCGTTTGAGTTATGTGGGTTTAAACTGGCCTCGCGCACGCAGTGTTTATGTCCGCTCGTGCTTCATTTCCAGACTTCAGGGAATAAAAAGCTGATTTTCTTTCATCTTTTATAAAATAGAGAGAAAGAGGATCCGCGGCTCTGCGCAGGCTCGGTCTAAGGGACAGTGCGGCTCCTCTGCTCGGCTCTCTCGGCCTCTCCTCCTCGGTCTCCGGCTCGTCCGTCAAGCGCTGTCCAAAATCAAGTGAGGCGTGGAAATGAATTCGTTCGTTCACACGCGGTTCCGCGCGCACACCTCGCGCTTAACGGCTCCACGGAGCAATGAAGAGACCCCACTGCATCTGTTTAACTCACTGCCCAGCCCCCGGCAGGACACACACAGAACGGACCGGGATCTGAGTCTGATTTCCGAGTCCGAGTCCTGAGGTCTGAGATCTGAGTCCAAGTCCTGAGATCTGAGTCCTGAGATCTGAGTCCAAGTCCTGAGATCTGAGTCCTGAGATCTGAGTCCAAGTCCTGACGTCTGAGTCCTGAGCTCTGAGTCCTGAGATCTGAGTCCTGACATCTGAGTCCTGAGATCTGAGTCCAAGTCCTGACGTCTGAGTCCTGAGCGCTGACTCCTGAGATCTGATTTCTGAGCCTGAGTCTGACCCTGAGTCTGATTCTGAGTTAAGGCTCCTACAGCATTGCGGGCTCCAAACCCCAGTGATCTGTGATCAAAACACATCCGGAACATCAGACCCGCTTCATCTGAACTCGGACACAACCATCAGAGCAGATTCAGAAGCAGCAGAACTGGATTAAAATAATAATATAATAATAACTATAATAATAACACCAATATTATATTATTAATACTACTGTGTTAAAGATAAATAACATTTTATTATTGTTATTATGTCATTATTATTATTATTATTATTATTATTATTATTAACATAATTATATACGTATTATTGGGTAAACCGGCAGAATAAATCTGTAAAAGCGGAACCCATCTGTTGCCCTGCTCTCTAATGCGGGCGGACGCGAACAGAACCAGAACAAGCCCAGCCGTGCTCACCTGCTCAGTTTGAAGGAGTACATTTTGGCGCCTTTCTCGTTAATAAGGTGAGATTTCTCCGAATTCGGCGGCCGCTCCATCTCCTCCTCCTGCTCCGGGGGTCTTGGTGTCCGGTGGGGGTGCAGCGCACGAGTAAAAGATTTAAATAATAATAAACAGATGAAAAAATTCAGAAAAAAACAAACGCCGCGGATTTTATATCACAGAACGACGGATCTGCTGGTCCATTTGGGCTCAGACACGAACTGAGCTACGTCACATCCACTGAGACAGAGGGGCGCACGGAGCCCTGTGAGTGTGTGTGTGTGGGGGGGGGGGGACTGAGTGAGGTTTGGTGGTGAAGACGTGAGTGTTATTCACTCCAGCTCGCTCTCTCTGTCTCCCTCTCTGTCTCGCTCTCTCTCTGTCTCTCTTTCTGTCTGTCTCTGTTTCTCTCTGTCTCTCGCTCTCTGTCTCTCTCTCTCTGTCTGTCTCTCTCCCTCTCTCCCTCTCTGTCTCTCTCCCTCTCTCTCTGTGTCTGTCTGTCTGTGTCTCTCTCTCTCTCTCTCCCTTTCTCTCTCTCTCTCTCTCTTTCTCTCTCTCTGTAGGCAGGTCAGGTTCTCCACCCTCTGGTTATCTAGAACTCTGACAGTGTGATATGGTTCCACAGTTAAATTAACAACCAGCCAGTATGAAATCCAGGACTTTAAGGAAGATTGATTTAAAGGGGAATTCCACCAATTTTTCCTGAATTTCCTGAAGAATTCCATGATTAAGATGTGAGCCATTCAAAGTGTTGTGTTGAGAAATAATGACCTGTGGGATTTCATCACAGCGGAGATGGGAATTCAGGTTGTATTTACTGTTTCAAAGGACTGTAACTCTCGTGTTTTGAGTGTTTGTGTTGCTAAAGGTATGATAGTGGTAAATGTGAGGTACAGGACTGGGCACTTTACATGTTTATTATTCATATGATTTATTATTTATATGTAAATAAACATAAATAATAACACATTTTTATAAATAATAACTGTCTTTATATGTTTATTACTTCTATGTTTCTTTGGGGACTGATTTGTCTGAAAACACCTCTGAACACGCGCCACCTCTGTGACATAAATTCCGTTTT
Source organism: Pygocentrus nattereri (assembly GCF_015220715.1). NCBI lineage: Eukaryota > Metazoa > Chordata > Actinopteri > Characiformes > Serrasalmidae > Pygocentrus > Pygocentrus nattereri. The sequence continues at coordinate 17,844,114 of NC_051214.1, read as the reverse complement.
AAGTTTTGATTTCATATAAAGTCTTTCTGTGATGTGAATATTAAAGGCACAGCTGTCTGGTTTCTGGTTTCTGTTACGGTCAGAAATAACGGTGCTAAGCTGTCTCTGGGGCAGTTCCCCTCTTCACCGTAAGCCCAGATAAGCTGAATTTACTTTAGGAGTTAGACTAACTGTCATTTTTGAGTGAGGCTGACATAAACACACATAAACTCTCATTATTTTGATTTAACATCTTGAAATTGCAAGTTAACTATGTTTCATTGGACAATTGAGAACTTTTTTCTAATTAAGAGATATTGACCACTTTGCTTATCACCGAAAGGTTAATGTTCACTGTGAACAGTAACTGACCAACGCACACACCCACTGATCAGCAAAGAGATCAATAACCCAATGACCATCACTCTTAGCCAACAACACAACGGCAAACAGTTGAGTAGAGCACATATAAAAGACATCTGTCTGAGGAAAGACAGCCTGGGTGGAATGAAAGCACAGAGATGGTGAGTAAAATAAAGGGAAAGAAACACTCTGTATGCAAATAGGAGCCAATGCGAGCCACTGGGAGCCATTGGGAGCCAGTGGGTAATAAATACACGTTTTATCCAATGAAATCATGTAAACAAAAGTTTAACACATTTGTTCAGCAACTTTAATGAGAGTGAAACAATTAAAACTAACAGACTTTCTGAGTGTGGGGCTGGGAATGCAGGTCTGCAGTGCAACTCTTAGACTGGTTAATGCAAAAAATGATGTCCAGCTGGTTCTAATCAGTTGACCAGTGCAAAATGTGACTGACGACCAAAAGTAGTTATTTAATCGGTTGATACAAAAACTGATTGACAGACTCTGGCAGCCAGGTTCCCTCCCCTTTGGGGCTCCAGTCTGCATCATTCCCCTTGTTACAATATCAGGTTCAGCTCAGTTTGGTCAGTTTTTTTCCAGATCAGTATTAATGTTGTTTTGTTCCAGCCAGTCTGTAAAGCTTCTTACAGCCCGTTTAGTTTGGCGAATGGTATTGGTTTCCATCAGGAACCCAGTGGCTATGGAATCATTTTTAGTGAACAAGCAGAGTTCAGGTGGAAACTCTGTCAGAACTGCATACGTGCACATATTTCTATATTGTGCTCATGTATTTATACAGATCCCCCTTGTGCCATCCTGTATAAATAAAACAATGTGTGGCCATGACTAAGTAAGGCATGGAAACGAGAACATTTCTTACTAAGTTGTGGCTACACATTAGGATATCGTTCCCACTCTTTAATAAGTTGTGGCGATGCGTTAAAATCTCATTCCCACAAGCAGGATACGAAGAAGACTACCCTAAGCAGCAAGGTAGCCAGCATGGCGGCTGCTACTAAAGGCGGGGAAGAACCTTCCACGAACATGCTGACCGAGCTGCTGGAAAAACAACGCACCTCAAGGAAGACATGTCTTCCCTGATTCAGGCAACACTTGCCCCTATAAAGTTTTCCATAGATGCTTTCCGTGAAAAGTTAGACACACTGGGAAAGCACATTACTACGACGAGTGAAAACTTCTTGACACTGACACAGGCTGAGGCAGCCATCTCTGACCTGAAGGCAGCTAATGCCGCACTAATAGACCGTGTAGACGACCAGGAAAACCGCCCAAGAAGAGTGAACTTGCACATTGTAAATGATACGGAGGGAATAGAGTGAGGAACCGACATGGTCGTGTTTGCATCCAATCTGCTGAAGGAAGTCATGGGGGACCAAACCTAAAGAAGGCCAATCACCCAGACCTATCGTTGTTAGTTTCCATTGATACCAGGAGAAAGAGCGGGCGCTGCAATGGGCCAGACAACACCAGATGCTGTACAAAGGGAAGCCTCTGAGGATCTACCCAAACTTAGGTGCTAGTCTCTATAATAAGCGAGCTGCATTTAAGAACATTAAGGCAGTGCTGTATGAGAGGGGAATTCAGATCAGGCTCCTGTATCCTGCATGCCTACAGGTCTCCTATGAGGGAGAGAACCACAACTTTGACATGCCTGGAGATGCAGAAGTCTTTTTTCAACGGATTATCAAGGCCACCTCAACAACGCTAAATGAAGCTCTGATCTGAACTTGCTGGCTTATCATCGGGGTGGTGCACTTTGAAGTTGAAGATCTGTAAGTCTGACTGCGTCCAGTAACAATCGGTAACTTGATTTAAATGCAAATATCTAGCTTTACCCTTAGTGTCCTGCAGGGTTTTCTATCTGTAGATGGGGTAGTGACTTCATTAGAGCGTCCACCCTGGAGTGGTGGCGTTGAAGCCGTTTCATCTTTTTTTCCTTTTGTCATGAAGTGAGGGTAAAACCCCCCTTGGTTTATAACTTCCTTTGCTTTCTTGAACTAGAAATATTGGTACGAACTATTTTGGAGTGTAAATAATTCTCTTGTTTTGCCAGAGCTCTCAGAAGTAGGGATTTAGTGCAGTGTGATGTGTTACCAGGGGTGTCATAGAAAAATCCTGCAGTTTGCAAGGTCGGAGGCAAACATAGGATTCTATATCTTAAAGGCTTTTACATTAAATGTTTCCTTTTTAATTATTGCATGTTTTTTTTATTTTTAAGAAATATCCCCTGCAATTTGTGCTCTGATGATACTGATTATTCTATATGTCATATGATCACATTATCTTATCTTTGTGTGCTTTTCCATCTAATTTTGTATGACACGTCAAATAGCGGGGGAGGTGCGGGGAGACCTACTGTTAAGCTTGTATCATGGAATGTAAAGGGACTAAATGGCCCAGTAAAGCGAGCAAGAATTTTCAACCAACTCAAAGGACTAAAAGCAGACATAGCATTTCTCCAAGAAACACATTTACACAACATTGAACACATTGAACAGATTAAAGAAACCATGGGTAGGTCAAATCTTTCATTCCGGCTTTAATACCAAAGCAAGGGGAACAGCCAAAATTATGCACCAGCGTATCCAGTTCTCATCTTCTAGTGTCTTGGCGGAACCTCATGGTCGTTATATTATTGTATCCGGACATCTTTTTAACATACCAGTAATTTTAGTTAATGTCTACTTCCCTAACTGGGATGATGTTGGATTCGTACGTAAACGTATTTCCACTCTGCTGAGTTCGGACCTTACCCGTTTAATGGATCCTATACTAGACCTCTCTTATTCTAAATCGAATGTCCCTACAAAGACGGCTGTCAGCATTTATGGATCAAATAGGATGTCTTGACCCTTGACGCTTTCTAAATCCAAGTAGGAGGGTTTTCTCTTACTTTTCACATGTCCATCAATATTATTCCAGGATTGATGACTTTTTTATTGGTAAAGGCCTCTTAAATTCAGTGCAGTGTATAGAATCTCAGCCATTGTTGTGTCAGACCATGCTCCTTTACTGCTTACTATCTCTATCCCATTAAACATTTTGTAAATCCATATCAACCTCAATTGATTTCTTTTTATCTAAAAATCAGTCAGATGAAGTTTCTCCATCTCTGTTTTGGAAAACCCTCAAAGTCGTTCTTAGGGGTGAAATAATTTCATACACAGCACACCAGAACAAAGAACGAAGAATGAGGCTTGACAAACCAGCTCAATCTATATATACATTAGATTTACAATATTCAACATCCCCCACACCGGAACTCCATAAAGAAAGCATAGCCCTTCAAACACAATATAATCTACTATCAGGCCAAACAACTTATTTTCCGTTCTAGGGGGTTCTTTTATGAACATGGGGATAAAGCTGGCAGGTTTTTGGCCCATCAGTTGAAATGAAAAACAGCATCGTTCTATAGCCCAATCACAAGATGATATGGGAAATTTGACTTTGGACCCCCTCAAAATAAACAACATTTTCAAAAATTTTTATTCCAACCTGTATAAATCTGAATCAGAAGATCAGAATTCTGTTTTAATGCTATCGAGGTTCCTACTATTTTATCAGAACCTTTTCAGGTTACTGAAGTCACTCAGGCAATATTTAAGATGCAAAGATGTAAATCTCTGGGGCCCGATTGAGTTCTATAAAACGTTCTCTACTAAATTAGCCCCCCTACTACTTAATATGTGTGAACATTCCTTAGAACAGGGTATGTTACCCCCTTCTCTCACAGAGGTCTTGATCACACTCTTCAAATCAAATCAAATCAAATTTATTTGTATAGCGCTTTTTACAACGGATGTTGTCACAAAGCAGCTTTACAGAATTTCGGAAAAGACAAAGTTTCAACAGTACTGTAAGAATGTACAGAAACCCCCAAGTGGGCAAGCCGGGGGCAACAGTGGCAAGGAAAAACTCCCTCAGAACTGAGGAAGAAACCTTGGGAGGAACCAGGCTCACCAGGGGGGACCCATCCTCCTCTGGTCAAACTACCTACAAGTGATTATACTACTAATATTAACAGCAGTAATATTGATATTAGAAATATCTAGGAGTCTATGAGAACATCAGTGTAGGGTGGGCAGCTCATCTAAGGTAGGTGGTGGTAGCTGGGGCGTGGGCAGCTGGTCTGAAGTGGGTAGCAGGAGGGCTCGGCAGTCAGTCGTCCTTCAGTGTCCAGCCGGACATATGGGTGATTGTATACTTGGAAAAAAAAGCAGGTAGATGGAATTAGTTTTGTTCTATCCGTTTGTACATAAACAGAAATGTAAACATTTACAGAGTGTGGCTAATGACTCCGGCAGATCTGACTATGACAGCTTAACTAAAAGGAGAGAACCAGAAGGACACACAGACACGGCAGGACTCTGAAACAGTTCGGCATCCCTCCACTCCACTGTCCACAAACTTGAGTGACCGCGTGCAAGCAGCGGGACGACAGCACCAGCGTCTCAGTTTACTATCTTACCAAAACCCAGTAAAGATGCAACAAAATGTAGCTCTTATCGCCCCATTTCTTTGTTAAATGCCGATGTCAAAATCTTGGCTAAATTGTTGGCTACACGGCTGGAGCTGCCATTAACCGCCATAATCTCGTCTGACCAAACAGGCTTTATCAAAGGTCGGCACATTTTTTTGAACATGCGTCGAGGTCTGAATGTCCTTTACGCTCCTTCCTCATCTGAATGCCCTGAGGTGATAGTTTCACTGGATGTGGAAAAAGCGTTTGACTGCGTCAAGTGCGACTACCTTTTTTTTGCCATGGAAAATTTTGGGTTAAGCGACAAATTCATTGCATGGGTTTGGCTACTGTACTCTTAAAACTTAAACTTACCTAAAGCTTCAATAATTACGAATGAGTCACGTTCACAATATTTCACCTTATCAAGAAGCACAAGACAAGGTTGCCCATTAAGCCCTCTTCTGTTCACCATGGCAACAGAGCCTTTGTCCTTAATGTTGAAGTAAATTCGATCATTTCAGGGTGTGTCGCGCTGGGGAGTCGAGCAAAAGGTATCACTATTCGCAGACGACTTGTTGCTTTATGTTTCAGATCCTTTATTTTTAATGACAGAAATTCTTCAGCAGTTAAATGGTTTTGGTCGTTTCTCCTGTTATAAATTAAACCTTTCGAAGAGTGAATGTCTACCAGTAAATTATTTAGCTACAAAAATCTCAGACGGCTCTCTTCCATTTCATATTACAAAATCCACATTCCAATATCTAGGTATTAATATTACTCATGCTTTCAAGGATCTCTATGCGAAGAATTTTGGCCCTTTTTTAATCAAACTCTAATCTCATCTTAGCACTTGGGGTATCCTGCATTTAATTTTAGCTGGCAGGGTAAACTGCATTAAAATGAATGTTCTTCCAAGATTTTTATATCTGTCCCAATCCCTTCCTATCTTTTTATCCAAATAATTTTTTAAGCAGATTGACAAATTAATTTCAAGATTTATTTGGAATGGAAAGTTACCTAGGATTCAGAAGGACCTTCTTCTAAGGTTCAAAATTAACGGAGGATTGGCATTACCTAACCTTATGTTTTACTATTGGGCTTCCAATTTACATAAAGTCTCTTACTGGATTCAGGCCCCGGATAACGATTAGTGTGAATTAAAGTCTAAATCTTGCGAAGGGACCTCTTTACATGCTTTGGCCACGTCTCATTTACCATTTAAGGCAACAGATTACACATCTAACCCTGTGGTTATATTACCCTTAAAATCTAGACTCAATTTAGACAGCACTTTAAAATTAGACAGACTCTGCTTATTCAAAGCCCTATTTGCAACAATAATATATTTCTTGCAGCTAAACTGGATCAAACCTTTATAACCTGGCAAAATAATGGACTAACTAAATTTGGTGATCTATATATGGATGGGATCTTTGCCCGTTTTGAGGTACTTGCGTACTAAGTACAGTCTTGGACAGTTGGATCTGTGGCGGTATTTTCAGGTCTGGCATTTTGCTTGGGCTCATAGTGTGGCATTCCCTGATCTCCCCCAGAAAAAGTAGATTACCTGTTAGAAATTTTACTCAATATTAAAGGGTTCATTTCCAATGCCTATTCAGTAATTGTATCTATAAATAACACTTCCATAGACAGAATAAAAGTTAAATGGGAGAAAGAGCTAGGTAGAGATCTCTCTGAAGATGTGTGGAGTAGTGCTTTACAGAGAGTTAATGACAGCACCTCTTGTGCAAGACTGGGTCTCTTGCAATTTAAGGTTCTACATCGCATTCATTAGAGTAGGACTAGATTGTCTTCCTTCTATCCTGATGTTGACAGTGGCTGTCTCAGATGCACCATAAATACAGTGGACTTATGTCATAGGTTTTGGCTGTGCCCTAAGCTATTAGCCTTTTGGGCTGCTGTGTTTGATGCTCTTTCAAAAATCTGTGGCTTGATAGTTGAGCCGTGTGCTGAAATTGCTGTATTTGGAGTTACAGATCATATCATTAATCTTACCCTTAGACAGCAGAAGATAATTGCTTTCGCGTCATTGATAGCACGTAGGCAGATCCTTCTAGACTGGAAGTCATCCATACCTCCAAAGGTAGTGCAATGGCTGCAAAACAGGAGCACTCAAATAACATCCTAGATCTGAATGAATGAAATACTCATTGAATACTTTGTTCTGTACAAAGTTGAATGTGCTGACAACAAAATCACACAAAAATCATCAATGGAAATCAAATTTATTAACCAATGGAGGCCTGGATTTGGAGTCACACACAAAATTAAACTGGAAAAACACCCTACAGGCTGATCCAACTTTGATGCAATGTCCTTAAAACAAGTTAAAATGAGGCTCAGTATTGTGTGTGGCCTCAACATGCCTGTATGACCTCCCTACAACGCCTGGGCATTCTCCTGATGAGGTGGCGGATGGTCTCCTGAGGGATCTCCTCCCAGACCTGGACTAAGGCAACCACCAACTCCTGGACAGTGTGGTGCAACGTGGCATTGGTGGATGGAGCGAGACATGATGTCCCAGATGTGCTCAATCGGATTCAGGTCTGGGGAACAGGCGGGCCAGTCCATAGGAACTGCTGGCACACTCCAGCCACATGAGCTCTAGCATTGTCCTGCATTAGGAGGAACCCAGGGCCAATCGCACCAGCATATGGTCTCACAAGGGGTCTGAGGATCTCATCTCGGTACCTAATGGCAGTCAGGCTAACTCTGGCGAGCACATTGAGGGCTGTGCGGCCCTCCAAAGAAATGCCACCCCACACCATTACTGACCCACTGCCAAACCCGTCATGCTGAAGGATGTTGCAGGCAGCAGATCACTCTCCACGGCGTCTCCAGACTCTGTCACGTCTGTCACACGTGCTCAGTGTGAACCTGCTTTCATCTGTGAAGAGCTCAGGGTGCCAGTGGCAAATTTGCCAATCCTGGTCTTCTCTGGCAAATGCCAAGTGTTCTGCACGGTGTTGGGCTGTGAGCACAACCCCCATCTGTGGACTTCGGGCCCTCATACCATCGTCATGGAGTCGGTTTCTAACCATTTGTGCAGACACATGCACATTTGTGGCCTGCTGGAGGTCATTTTGCAGGGCTCTGGCAGTGCTCCTCCTGTTCCTCCTTGCACAAAGGTGGAGGTAGCGGTCCTGCTGCTGGGTTGTTGCCCTTCTACACTGGACACTACGCTGACAGACACAGCAAACCTTCTTGCCCCAGCTCACAGTGATGTGCCATCCTGGATGAGCTGCACTACCTGAGCCACTTGTGTGCGTTGTAGAGTCCATCTCATGCTACCACGAGTGTGAAAGCAGCACCAATGTTCAAAAGTGACCAAAACATCAGCCAGAAAGCAGAAAGGTACTGATAAGTGGTCTGTGGTCCCCACCTGCAGAGCCACTCCTTTATTGAGTGTGTCTTCCTAATTGCCAATAATTTCCACCTGTTGTCTATTCCATTTGCACAACAGCTGTGAAATTGATTGTCAATCAGTGTTGCTTCCTAAGTGGACAGTTTGATTTCACAGAAGTTTGATTTACTTGAAGTGATATTGTGTTGTTTAAGTGTTCCCTTTATTTTTTTGAGCAGTGTATTAGCACCATTAGCACCACGTTTTTTTTGTAATTTATTTATTTATTCATTTTTTATTCTTTGACAACTTTTTTGGTTTACCTATAAATACACATGACTACTAAGGGTGTTACATTTGTGTGTGTGTGTGTGTGTGTGTATATGTGTCTGTGTGTGTGCATGTATGTTTGTTCATATAGTTAATTGTGATTATTTTTTAATCTGTGTAAATGTTATAGAAAATTAGGATTTTTAAGTGAAATGTTACAATTAAAATGGTGAACACATTTTATGCTAAATGTGCTTATGTTAAAAACTGCTGGGACAAGAGAAAACTGTAAGGGAGTTTTATTCACTCACATACTAGGCTGTAATACTGAACCTACAAAACACAAAAGTGGATTTGTAATAGATTTGGGAGCTGCAGTCTCAAATATAAGACACACTACTGTGTCTCAGTTCAGATATGTAACAAAAGAAAATAAAAACTAAATAAAACTTCAATTGTGCTGAAGTTGTATTTACAGTGCTGTAACAGTGCTGTACAGTGCACAAACAAAAATAAATTACACAAAGTTGGACTTCATTAAAGACATGTAGTGCCATACCACAGAGCTACAGCACTGTAAACAGCACGTAAACGTGGCTAGTGAACTCATCTCACGCGGACTGGACATCACGTGATGTTCGCTGTCATGGTAACGTTTATTCTAAGCGCTACTCCACGCATGCGCGTCATTTTGCATCGGATTACTCGTAGCGAGCATGTAAACGATTTTCATCAGATTGTTGAACAGAGTGAGAATAAACACCTCAGTCTGAGTCTGTAATCCGGTTGTTTTCAGGCAAAAATCTTTGCATGTAAACACAGAAACTTACTCCTCTACTCTTAATGAGAGACGCCGCGCACGGTCAAGTCTCAGCATGAACTACGGATGACTCGCAGAATTTGCGTTAACGGCATTATTTTTTTTAATCGCGTTAAATTGAGATCGCGTTAATGCGCTATTATCGCGTTAACTTCGACAGCCCTAATATTATATATATATATTATATATGCTATATATATGTGTGTCTGTGTGTGTATAAGTGAAACAATAGTTGTAATAGTGTATTAATCTGAAATAAGAAATTAGGTGATATTTAAGGAAACTTTAAACGATCTTCGTACTTCCGCCTGCCTGAACAGTATGTAACGCCGGCCATTGGCTGATGCATAAAATACGAGACAGGTGATTCACATTTGTGATTCGCCAGTGCGAGTTTTGATTGACAGTGTCTCCGCCCATTCGCTGCGCCCGCTGGTTCTCCGGGCTGCTGTTACTGTATTTGGTTTTTTTTTAGTTGTGATTTCTGAGGAGAAAAGCCGTTTAAAGTTCGTCGTTAAAGATGAACCTCAGATAAAAATCGAATTCATCAGTGACAGAGAGCCTGGAACTGCGGTACATTAATCTCTGTCTGTGTTTTGGATCCGGCTGTCCAGGAATTCGCAGTATGCTCTGTTTTTATACAGTATGTGCAGTTAATAAAGCCGAATCCTGACTTTTATTGGTCTAATGCAGAAACACTTGGTCACTGTGACCCCTGATGAAGGACTAGAGGATGACCAACACAAACTGTGCAGCAGCAGATGAGCTGTCGTCTCTGACTTTAGATCTACAAGGTGGACCGACAAGGTAGGAGTGTCTAATAGAGTGGACAGTGAGTGGATACAGTGTTTAAAAACTCCAGCAGCGCTGCTGTGTCTGATCCACTCGCACCAGCACAACACACACTAACACACCACCACCACGTCACGTCAGTGTTACTGTAGTGCTGAGAATGACCTACCACCCAAATAGTGCCTGCTCTGTGAGGGTCTATGGGGGTCCTGACCACTGAAGAACGGGGTGACAAAGTATCAGAGAAACAGATGGACTACAGTCGGTAACTGTAGAACTACAATGTGCGCCAAATGAGGCGCGACAGCGCGCGTAACAGACGCGACACAAATCCGCGCATGCGCACCGGCGCTGAGCGAGATGAAAACATGGAAGCGGCGGTGAAGCGCGCGGAGGTCCAGAAAGACCCAAAGGAGGAGCGCGAGGAGGATCGGCCCATGTCCCGGTCCGACAGGTGAGCACAGCCGTCCAGGTGGTTAGATGTTTAAACCGAGGGCTGAAATAATGAAACAGGTCAGATCGCGGACTGACCGCCCCGTACGGGGTGGAGGCTAACGCTAGCTTAGAGGTTAGCTAGCCTCGCTAGCTTAGCGTAACCTGCTCTAAACATGCAGATTAGACACGCTGACATCCGGGGACTTCAGCGGGGGGTGGTGGGGGGAGTGGGATGGGTTAGGACAGGGGGGGTGGAGTGTGTTGAGTGGGTGAGGTGTGTTTATTGTGTGTGGTGTGGAGTGTGTTGAGTGGGTGAGGTGTGTTTATTGTGTGTGGTGTGGAGTGTGTTGAGTGGGTGAGGTGTGTTTATTGTGTGTGGTTTGTGTTGTGTGTTGAGTGGGTGAGGTGTGTTTATTGTGTGTGGTTTGTGTTGTGTGTTGAGTGGGTGAGGTGTGTTTATTGTGTGTGGTTTGTGTTGTGTGTTTATGGTGTGTGGTGTGGACTGTTTTGTGTGTGTTTATTGTGTGTTGTGTGTGTGGGGTGAAGTGTGTTTATTGTGTGGGCTGTGTGTGGTGTGGGGTGTGTTTGTGTGTGTTGTGGCATGTGTGAACTGTGTGGGGTGGGGTGAGGTGTGTTTATTGTGTGGGGTGTGTTTATTGTGTGGGGTATGAGGTGTGTTGAGTGTGAGTTGTGTTTATTGTGTGTGGTGTGGAGTGTGTTGAGGCTGGGAGCATTGGCTATGAGCTTTAGGCTGTAAGAATTATACTGTGAGCTTTAGGTTGTAAGAATTATACTGTGAGCTTTAGGTTGTAAGAATTATACTGTGAGCTTTAGGTTGTAAGAATTATACTGTGAGCTTTAGGCTGTGAGCATTATACTGTGAGCTTTAGGTTGTAAGAATTATACTGTGAGCTTTAGGCTGTGAGCATTATACTGTGAGCTTTAGGTTGTAAGAATTATACTGTGAGCTTTATATTGTGAGCTTTAGGCTATAAGCAATAGGCAGTGAGCATTAGGCTGTAAGCATTAGGCTGTGAGTTTTAGGCTGGGAGCTTTAGGCTGGGAGCATTATACGGTGAGCTTTAGGCTATAAACATTAGGCTGGGAGCAATATGCTGGGAGCAATATACCGGGAGCTTTAGGCTGGGAGCAATATACTGGGAGCTTTAGGCTGTGAGCATTAGGCTGTGAGCATTAGGCTGTGAGCATTAGGCTGGGAGCTTTAGGCTATAAGCATTAGACTGTGAGCTTTAGGCTATAAGCATTAGGCTGGGAGCATTAGGGTGGGAGCTTTAGGCTGGTAGCATTATACTGAGAGCTTTAGGCTGGTAGCATTATACTGAGAGCTTTAGGCTGGGAGCATTATACTGTGAGCTGTAGGCTATAAGCATTAGGCTGTGAGCATTATGCTGAGAGCTTTAGGCTGGGAGCATTATACTGGGAGCTTTAGGCTGGGAGCTTTAGGCTATAAGAATTAGGCTGTGAGCATTAGGCTGTGAGCATTATACTGGGTGCTTTAGACTGGGAGCTTTAGGCTGTCAGCTTTATACTGGGAGCTTTAGGCTGGGAGCATGAGGCTATAAGCATTAGGCTGGGAGCTTTAGGCTGGTAGCATTATACTGAGAGCTTTAGGCTATAAGCTTTAGGCTGGGAGCTTTATACTGTGAGCTTTAGGCTATAAGCATTAGGCTGGTAGCATTATACTGGGAGCTTTAGGCTGGGAGCTTTAGGCTGGGAGCTTTAGGCTGGGAGCTTTAGGCTGGGAGCTTTAGGCTGGGAGCATTAGGCTGGGAGCATTAGGCTGGGAGCATTAGGCTGGGAGCATTAGGGTGGGAGCTTTAGGCTGGTACCATTATACTGAGAGCTTTAGGTTATAAGCATTAGGCTGGGAGCTTTAGGCTATAAGCATTATACTGTGAGCTTTAGGATGAGCATTAGGCTGTTAGTATTAGGCTGTTAGTATTAGGCTGGGAGCGTTCGGCTGGGAGCATGTGAGACTGTATATTAGACCCGAGGACTTCAGCTGGGTCTGTATGGATACGATCACTGCTGAATATCAGACGGAGGGACTTAAACTTCATAAGCGTCTGTCGTTTATTTTGTAAATCCGCTTTTAGTGACGCCACTGTTCCTGGTTATCGGCCTCCTCAGCCTCGGTCACCCCATCAGAGAGCTGAATGGGTTGCTTTGATGGTCAGTTTTGCAGCATTGATTAAAATACTAATTAAGCCCATTTAAAGTCTTTTAAAACCCAGAATCAGAATGAGCTGGCAGCTATAAGAGAGACCAGCTAACATATCTAATGGTCAGTTTACCTCAAACATTATGGGCTGGTTTCCAGTGGTGGACAGTAACAAAGTAAATGTAATTAGTTTCTGTAATTTAAGTAGTTTTTTCGTGTATCTGTACTGTAGTTTTTTCGTGTATCTGTACTGAAGTTTTTCTGGGCGACTTTTTATCACTACATTTCAAAGTCAAATATCTTCCTTTTTCCTCCGCTACATTTTGAGAAATCTGTCGTTCCTTTTGGTTTCTGTGTGTATAAAAACGTAACATGTCAAAACGAAAGAAGTGCAAAGCAAGAGCACCAATCAGGGCACAGCGGTCATTTTGCTTAGAGCTTGTTTTGACCTGTTGGTCATACCGACCCAGTGCAGCACACGGTTCAACGTCAGCACAGCAGCGTAAAATTTTGGGAGAGTCTATTCAATATAAATGACGAACTCAGAGCCACTCGGTTCTCCCTGATGGAAACTGTTTGCCTTCAGTGTTTTGTGCTTATGATCATTTTAATAAATGTCAGCGTCACTAATTAATGACGTTCTATTAAAAGAGACACTGGAGGATTTTCACCTAAAATGAGTTCATGAAGCGAGTCTTGTTATAAAAATGATAACAGGACATCAGAGCCATAAGTACTATTTTAGTACTTTTACTTTATACTTAAGTACATTTGAAGGTAAATATTTTAGTACTTTTACTCAAGTGGAGGTCTAAAGGGAGGAACTTTTACTGGAGTAATATTTTACCCTGGGTGTCTCTACTTTTACTCTAGTACATGGTTTGTGAGTTAAACCAGGTGTAGGTATTGGACTGTTTTAAACTTTGGAGCGGGGGTGCACAACAGATGGGTGTAATCAGGTGTGTTGGAGCAGGTAAATCACCAAACTGTGCTGGACACTTCAGGACTGGAGCTGTGCACCCCTGCTTTAGAGTTAAATGGGAATTCTGGCCTAAAAGCATAGGCGTGGTCATGCAAAGTGACTATGCGAGGAAGATCTCTAACTGCCTGCGGTAGGAAAGGTTGTTGCTGATGGCTTAACACATAGCAGTGTTGGTTGTTCTGTGTGGTAGTTCAGTGACTTCTACAGCATCTACTTTGAGGGAGGATTCTATGGCTATAAGTGACCTACCCACTGTCATGGCCTCACTTTTTACACTATTGTTTCACCTCATTAAATGAGACGTTTCTGGGACACCGTGCCATTTGTGGCTGTCAGTACAGCCAAGTGAAGATAATTCCAGCAAGAGCAGCAATGCTACAAGCATGAGATCTTCAGCAAACATGAGAACATGGCTTCATAATAACTCCTTGAAAAAGCCCAATGAAACCTGTCTATAAAGTAGAGCCAGATGATGAACTGCCACTTCAGCCTCACTGTTGGCTTCCAGTAGAGTCACTTTAACTGGCTTACAAGTTATATTCTGCATAACTGAGTTCCTCCGTCACTAGTGGGCTGAGCGGGTAGCAGAGAGCTAACCAGGTAAATAAAGACACACTTAAGGTTCAAGCCTTTAAATAAAGCATTACAACTGAGTAAACATACAAAGTAAAGAATGCTACATGCATTATGTTATGAGCTTAAAATGTTTGCATTTAAATTAGAGCTGACATTTATTTCTACATCTCATTTCCATAACATAATATCTCCATCTCTGCACTTACTGAATGTGGGCAACAGCACATTTCATAGTTTTATTTCAGAACTTATTACTGTACAACTGTATATTGGAATAGTGAAAAAGTAGTGTATAAGGGGGCGGTACGGTGGTGCAGTGAGTAGTGCTGTGGCCTGACAGCATGTGGGCCTGGGTTCTATTCCCTGGCCGGGTGACCAGGGTCCTTTCTGCGTGGAATTTGCATGTTCTCCACGTGTCTTTGTGGGTTTCCTCCAGGTTCTCCGGTCCCCCCCCCCCACAGTCCAAAGTGGACAGTCAGGCCAACGTGCTACATTGCCCCTAGATGCAGAGGCGAACACTGACCTCCACGTCTGTGCTGGCTAGCATTGCGCTGAGTGACGGGGTAGAGAAGGGGGGTCATCCTACTCAGTTTGGGTACTCAGGAAACCAGTTGTGCTCTCTTTGACTCCAAGCCTCAGATGTCTGTAACTTCATTGACGATGGAACTCGTGATGTCCTGATAACTGGGCCAACATTTAGATCGTTGCGCCACTCGGGAGCCAGCCAGGATTTTTTGATAGAGAGTAGAATTCGTGGTTCCATCAGTTATCACTGGTCATCCAGGTTCTGTAGGAGCAAATCAGCCTCAGACCATCACACTACCACCACCATGTTTGACTGTTGATATGATGCTCTGATTGTGGAATGCAGAATTAGCTTTACTCCAAATGTAGTGGGACTCATGTCTTCCAAAAACGTTCCATGTTTGACTCATCAGTCCACAGAATATTATCTGAAAAGTCTTGGGGTCATCTAGATGTTTTTTTGCCAATGTTATGTTCTTTTGGTCAGCACCAGCATCTTTCTCATTGTGAAATCAAGTACATTGACCTTAACTAAGGCAAGCGAGGCCTGTAGTTCTTCAGCTGTTCATCTAGGTTCTTTAGTGACCTCATGGATGAGTCGTTGATGTGTTTTGGTTAAATTTTGTTAAGCCAGCCACACTTGGGAAGGTTCCCCACTGAAGTTACCTTGATTTGTGGATAAAGGCTCTCACTGTGTTTCTCTGGCGTTCCAGAGCCTCAGCAATGTCTTTGTAACCCTTTCCTGATAGTAGATGACTCAATAACTTTGTTTCACATATGTATTTAAATCTCTGTAGAATGCAGCGTCATATGCTGCTTTTTGAGACCTTCTAGCTGCTTCGTTTTGCCAGACAGGTTCTATTTAAGTGATGTTTAGATTCAACAGCACCGTCAGTGATCACGTCTGGGTGTGGCAGTGAAATTGATCCCAGTAATTAACCGAATTTGGTTTATTGGTTGATTTAGTAGCTTAGGGGGCAAATGCTTTTTCACACAGGGACAGCGGCATTTTTTTCTTTCATTAAATGAAATCATCATATAAAAACAGAAGTTTGTATTTACATGGATTGTCTTTGTCTAATCTTAAAAGTAGCTTAATAATATGAAATGTGACAAACTTGCAAAAAATAGAAGAAATTGGGAAGGGATGAATACTTTTTAACAGTACTACATACTGAATAATTGTTTTTTCTGAAGACACAGTTGGGGTGCTCTCCCTTTGTGTAACACAAGTTTTGTGTAACAGCAGCTGTAAACAGTAGTGCAGGAACAGTGAAGTGCTGTAAACAGTAGTGCAGGAACAGTGAAGTGCTGTCATCAGTGAAGTACAGGAACAGTGACGTACTAATCTAAATTGAGGAAAATCATGCATTGAATTTCAGTTTAATTGGAGTCACTGTTTGTTGCGTTAAGGCCGTCGTGTCTGTGTCCATTTTCTGACCATGTGATGAGAGCCTTACTCAAATGAGGCTCCAATCAAAGCTGGGCCTGTGTGGATTCCTGGAGAGGATGTGAAGGTTCTTCCGTGCTCCCTCACCCACACAAACATTGAGCGCCATGCGAGCAGCTCTGTCTGAGGGGATCCTAGAGACCATGGGTTCCCTCTCGCTCTCCGTGGCACATTTCTTTGAAACTTTGCTCAGACGAGGGTTGGATCCATCATGAGTTAACAAGGCATTTCTGATGGCAGTTTGGACATGATTTGTACAGTATAAACAGATCTCAGCCTGAACCTTTTGCCTGACTTTTCTCATGATCCATGTACACCACAGGTCACAACCCAAATGTTAAGAAGAGCCAGAAAGCAACCCACCCTGGGAGCCACAACATTTAACGTTTTAACATTTTGGCTATAAGTCTGTCTCAGTGTGTGCTGATGTGCGAGTAAAGGCTAAAAATATGAACGAAAAAGCAGGCCTACTTTGCTTTAAGCTATAGCCGCTTTTCTGACATCTCTGGCAGAAAACTGTGTCTTAATGTTCGACTGTTCCACCTTAAATGCTGCCTTACACGCCAGAGTATAACAGTTGCACCTTTTAAGGTGGAGTGGAAAAATTTGAACAAGAAGTTGATGAATGAGAAGCTGGCTTTAGTTAATGTTTGTCAGTTCCCCGTTGCAGGTTAACAGTTTCAACTCTGGTGGATCCAAAACGCACTTGGTCATGTTCTTCATAACATTCATATTTCATAAGGTACATTCAGAAGCTGGGTGTCGTATGAGGCTGTAACTTTTCTCTCCAGTCAAATAGATGGTGATGTCATATTAAACCCTTATAATAAAAGAAGCTGAACTCAGTTTGTTTTTCTACTGAAACTCGACCCATTTTCCCCCAAATCTGGGCTATAAACTATAAACAGACGGCGTCTCTTCAGTGATCTGCTCTGTAAACATTACTTTTATAAAATAATACAAAGGACGTCTGAGATTTTTAGCTTTCAGCAGTAAATGGTAAGTATGTAGTAATATGTCCATCCATCCATCCCTCCATTATCTTCCGCTTCTCCGGGGTCCGGGGTTCGGGTTGCGGCGGCAGCATCCTAAGCAATGAAGCCCAGACCTCCCTTTCCCCAGCCACTTCCACAAGCTCTCCAAGGGGGATTCTGAGGCACTCCCAAGCCAGCTGGGCAATATAGTCACGCCAGCGTGTCCTGGGTCTTCCCCGGGGTCTCCTCCTAGGTGGACTTGCCTGTGACACCTCCCGATGGAGGCGTCCAGGAGGCATCCTAACCAGATGCCCGAACCACCTCAGCTGGCTCCTCTCGATGTGAAGAAGCAGCGGCTCTACTCCGAGTCCCCCCTGGATGACTGAACTTCTCACCCTATCTCTAAGGGAGAGTCCAGACACCCTGTGGAGGAAACTCATTTCGGCCGCTTGTATTCGCGATCTTATTCTTTCGGTCATTACCCAAAGCTCATGACCACAGGTGAGGGTGGGAACGTAGATTGATCGGTAAATCGAGAGCCTTGCCTTATGGCTCAGCTCTTTCTTTACCACAACAGAGCATTTTACCACAGTAAAGAGCCCGCATCACTGCTGACCCAGCACCAATCCGCCTGTCAATCTCCCGCTCCCTTGTACCATCACTTGTGAACAAGACCCTGAGATACTTGAACTCCTCCACTTGAGGCAAGAGCCTATCCCCGACCCAGAGAGGGCTCTCCACCCTTTTCCGCCTGAGAACCATGGTCTCGGATTTAGAGGTACTGATTCTCATCCCAGCCGCTTCACACTCGGCTGCAAACCGATCCAGCGAAAGCTGAAGTTCGTGGCCTGATGTCCCCAACAGGACCACATCTGCAAACAGCAGCGATGTGACCCTGAGGTCACCAAACTGGACACCCTCCAATCCCTTGACTGCGCCTAGAAATTCTATCCATAAAAATTATGAATAGAATCGGTGACAAAGGGCAGCCCTGACGGAGTCCAACTCTCACTGGGAACGAGTCTGACTTACTGCCGTCTATGCGAACCAAACTCCAGCTTTGTTTGTACAGGGCCTGAATGGCTCGTAGCAAAGAGCCATGTACCCCGTACTCCCGAAACACCTCCCACAGAATACCCCGGGGAACACAGTCGAATGCCTTCTCCAGATCCACAAAGCACATGTGGACTGGTTGGGCAAACTCCCATGAACCCTCCAGAATCCTGGAGAGGGTGAAGATTTGGTCCAGTGTTCCACGACCAGGGCGGAACCCGCACTGCTCCTCCTGGATCCGAGGTTCGACTATAAGCCGGACTCTCTTCTCCAGTACCCCTGCATAGACCTTACCAGGGAGGCTGAGGAGTGTGATTCCCCTGTAGTTGGAACACACCCTCCGGTCCCCTTTTTTAAAAAGAGGCACCACCACCCCAGTCTGCCAATCCAGTGGCACCGCCCCCGATGTCCACGCAATGTTGAAAAGGCGTGTCAGCCAAGACAGCCCCACAACATCCAGAGCCTTGAGGAACTCAGGGCGGATCTCATCCACCCCTGGAGCCTTGCCCTTAGCGACTTCGGCCTCAGTAATGGACAAGCCTATTGCCATGTCCCCAGACTCAGCCTCCTCACTGGAGAACGTGTCGGTAGGATTGAGAAGGTCCTCAAAGTATTCCTTCCACTGCCCAATGACATCTTCAGTTGAAGTCAGCAGCACTACTTTATACAGTGCTAGTGGCATACTGCTATCCCCTTCTGAGTCGCCTGACGGTTTGCCAGAATCTTTTCGGAGCCAACTTAAAGTCACTTTCCAAGGCCTCACCAATCTGTTCCCATACATGGGTTCTTGCCTTGGCGACAACTGAAGCCGCAGATCGCTTGGCCTGTCGATACCTGCCAGCTGCCTCTGGTGTCCCAAAGGCCAACCATGCCCGGTAGGACTCCTTCTTCAGCTTGACGGCATCTCTCACCTGGGGTGTCCACCACCGGGTTCGAGGATTACCGCCCCGACAGGCACCAACTACCTTACGGCCACAGCTACAGTCAGCCGCTTCAACAATGGAGGAACAGAACATGGCCCATTCTGAGTCAATGTCCCCCACCTCCCCCGATATCTGGTCAAAGTTCTGACGGAGGTGTGAGTTGAAGATCAATCTGACAGGTTCTTCTGCTAGACGTTCCCAGCAAACCCTCACTATACGTTTGGGCTTGCCTGGTCTGACCGGCATCTTCCCCCACCACCTGATCCAACTCACCACCAGGTGGTGATCAGTTGACAGCTCAGCTCCTCTCTTTACCCGAGTGTCCAAAACACATGGCCGCAAGTCCGATGACACGACTACAAAGTCAATCATTGAACTGCGGCCTAGGGTGTCCTGGTGCCATGTGCACTTATGGACATCCTTCTGTTCAAACATGGTGTTCGTGATGGACAAACTGTGGTTTGCACAGAAGTCCAAAAACTGAACACCACTCGGGTTCAGATCAGAGAGGCCATTCCTCCCAATCACACCCCTCCAGGTCTCACTGTCATTGCCCACGTGAACGTTGAAGTCCCCCAGTAGGACAATAGAGTCTCCAGGAGGAGCACTTTCAAGCACCCTTCCCAAGGACTCTAAGAAGAACTGCTGTTCGGTGCAAAAGCACAGACAGCAGTCAGGACCCGTTCCCCAGCCCAAAGGCGTAGGGAAGCTACCCTCTTGTCCACCGGAGAAAACCCCAACATGCAGGCACCGAGTCGAGGGGCTATGAGAGCCCACACCTGCCTGCCACCTCTCACCATGGGCAATTCCAGAAAAGAATAAAGTCCAGCCCCTCTCATGGATATTGGACCCAGAGCCCAAGCTGTGTGTTGAGTTGAGCCCGACTATATCTAGCTGGTACCTCTCAACCTCCCGCACCAACTCGGGCTCCTTCCCCGCCAGTGAGGTAACGTTCCAAGTTCCAAAAGCCAGTTTCAGCAACCGAGGATCAGAACGCCAAGGCCCACGCCTTCGGACACTGCCCGATCCACAATGCACCGAACGCCTACTACTGCCCCTCCCATTTGTGGTGGGTCGATGGGAGGGGGGGACTCATGTAACTCCTTCAGGCTGGGCCCGGCTGGGCACCATGAGCAAATGCCCGGCCACCAGACGCTCGCTGGCGAGCCCCTCCCCCAGGCCTGGCTCCAGGGTGGGGCCCCGGTAACCCTGTTCCGGGCAGGGTGCACAAGTCCTGTTTTTGTGTTTTCATAGGGGTTATTATAGATCACACTTTGTCTGACCTGTCACCTAGGACCAGTTTTCCATGGGAGACCTTTTTTTTGGAGCTTTTGCTCCAGACAACATGGCTCCTAGGATCATTCAAGCATGCAAACCCCTCCACCATGATAAGGTGGTGATCCATGGAGAGGTGTAGTAATATGTGTAGATCATAAAACACATTTTCTGTTAATTTGAGAGGAGCTTTTACCAAAAATAAATAAATAAAATTAAAATGTACATTTATTTCATGCAGTTACTGAATAATTTGACTTACGATTTGGTCACGAAAATTCAGATGGACAAACCCAAAATATACCCTGGAGAATAAGAGGCTAAATATATCAAGAAACCACTATTCGTCTCCAAATCATCTATGTCTGTCTTAAATCTCTCTTTGCTGTTTTGTAGCTACTAGCTGGGTGAGACTGTTGTCTGTGTTGCTGTGGTGACCAGCAGTCTGTACTGATCTTCAGGGTTAAAGGGTGAATCAGCAGTTTTACATTAGCTCCAGAGTTTAAGACCATTTACGGTTAAACTGTGTTGAACGATCAGCAGAGCTTTTTTTACTGTAGAGGAGGATTATTTTATTTTTACCTACTAATCTGATTCAGCTGTGGAGCCATGACAGGACAGTAAAAGAGCCGCCTGCTGTTGACCGCTGACCTATACAAATGGAAACTGTCTTAAATGTCTTTTGAGAATTTCTGGTTTCACATGACAATATTGGTGTTTATTAATACATTTGTTCCAATTTATTACATTTTTGAAGTTACTGATGACGATGCCTAATGCTAATATTAAAGGATGTCTGATACAGGCCTGTTCCCTGTGGCAGTTCATCCAGTTACAGCAGTAACGGCCTCCAGTGACGGCGAAAAGACATTAACCTCCAGTTTTAAAATGTTGTTCATTTATTGATTTAGCAAGACAGTAATATCATAACTGAGCTGTTGGGTGGAGTAATATCCTACATGCAGCTGCATGAGGAAATGAAGCTGCTGAACATGCTCTAAAGCAGCTTATGGTACAGTGGAGATTTCAGGACATATTCAGGCCACAGTGTTTCAGACATAAGATAAAGCGGCTCGGGGGCAAAAACACTGTCCTGTCTCAGCTCCCAGGCTACGCTGGCTGGAGAAATCGTGGCAGCAGGAGATTTGTGTGACGTTCGGTTCTCTGTTGCTAGATTAATTACAGCGTTGGGACCAAAGTAAAGATGATACTACAACCACAACTTACACTGAGCTGTACTTTATGATCTTTTGCTTCAAAAAGATTAAGACTCAACTCACATCGTAGTACTTTATTTTTCCCATATCTGCTTATAAAAATTGTTATTATTATTATTATTATTATTATTATTATTATTATCATTAGCAGCCGTAGTAGTTGTTGTAGCAGTATCTAAGTACAGTTTGCTGTTGCTTCTGGACGCATCAACAATGCTGCTGGAAGCATCAGCTGATGCACGTATAATAATAATAATAATTTTACTATTATTATTATAAGCACATCAGCTGGTAATAATAATAATAATAGTAATAATAATGTCCTGCAATGGACTGGCGACATGTCCAGGGTGTATCCTGCTTCCCGCCCGATGATAGCTGGGATAGGCTCTCAGCGACCCTGAGGGAGAAGCGGCTTAGAAGGTGTGTGTGTGTAAGTGTGTGTGTAATAATGATGATGATGATGATGATGATGAGAATAATAATAACAGCTGCAGCAGTACTTTCTTCCTGTAATTTTGAGACAAACTCTGAAGCAAACATAAAATGATGGCTTACAAATTAAATCATAATCTTTGTGATTGATTGTCAATGTTTTTTAGCTAAAATGTTTTTAAATGTTCCATTTATAGATTATTCAGAGATGGATGGATTAGCGGATGGGTGGGTGGATGGATGGCTTTATTGATCCTTTGAACATGCCTGTGGCTCTTTTTGTATAAATTTTATGATGTATGGATCAAAAGAAATGGCAAAAAATGGGGGGGGGGGGGGGGGGTGGAGTCTGGCTCCATTGACTTACATTGAAAGTAAAGAATTTTCTGAAATTTACCATGCAGAAAATAAAAATAGGAATTATAATAGACATATAATAGACCTAAGTTAAAGAGGCAAGAGTTAAGAGTAGAAATAAAATCTATCCATTCGCATATTTACATAGGATATAAGACAGATTTGTTGTATTTACATGAGAGTAGTGACTGAGTGGTATGAGGTAGAGTAACAGCACAATGAGTACAGACATAACTAGGAATAGCAGCAGTTTTTACAGTGTAAAGCATGCAGTGAGAGTCGTTACCGTAGCAGTTATGATATATACATGAAGTGTATGATATAAAGTGCTGCCCATTGTGTTGGATTGTCAATGCAACCCTCTTCTCCCACTCTTCACACACTGACAGCAACACCGCAGAAGAAATGCTAGTACAGGCTTCCTGTATCCATAGTTTCAGGTGCTGCACATCTCGTATCTTCACAGCATAGACAATTGCCTTCAGATGACCCCAAAGATAAAAGTCTAAGGGGGTCAGATCGGGAGACCTTGGGGGCCATTCAACTGGCCCATGACGACCAATCCACTTTCCAGGAAACTGTTCATCTAGGAATGCTCGGACCTGACACCCATAATGTGGTGGTGCACCATCTTGCTGGAAAAACTGCCCCCCAATTGCCCCCAAGGTCTCCCGATCCCGAAGTTTTCCCCCCTCCCATATACCATTCCAATTTTATTTGGGTGTATCCATATAAATGGCCCACCCCGTATATTAACAAGAGAGGTGATATAGTGATGTGAATTCAGTACAGTAAACTGTCCGTTTTTGCACATTACCCACTTATTAGAGGTGTTTTTGGCCTTTTGTATTGCAGTGGCAGTGGTGAGGATTCTCTTGATGGGCTTATGAGGCGTAATTGCCCCCTGACCCCCTCACTGTCCCCACGCAAGCGGACCACCAGTCAGAGCAAGACAGAGCCGCCTCTTCTGAGGACCAATAAGAGGACAATCTACACAGCAGGGAGACCGCCCTGGTACAATGTCACCGGGACCACCTTCAAAGAGGCTTTTGTTATAGGTGAGTTGCTCTCATCAGACAACCAGAGTGCTGACAAAACCCTGCTGATGCCATAGCATATGGAACGTTGGCCATTTGGCAGTGGCTGTTCCTATGCTAAATGTAGATTATTTCAACTGTTTTATTCTCATGAACTTCAAGTATTCGAGAGATGTCTTTCAGATTCTTGGATAACAGACACTACTTTTTTAGTGTGGCTGAAAGTAGTACAACCCCATTACCAAAAGAGTTGTAATGCTGTGCCAAATGTAAATAAAATCAGCATGTAATGATGTGTAAATCGTGTAAAGTCTGTGTTCAATTTCAATTTGTACAAAGACAACAAATCAAATATTGAAACTGAGAAATTCTGTTGTTTTTGAAAGTTAAGGTGGAGAGGGCTTCATCACCGTGACCAACTGTGTGGACAAATAGTCCAATAATTCAAGAATAACTTTTCTCAATATAAAATAGCAAAGAACTTGGTGATTTCATCATCCACAGTACATAATAACATGAGCATTCAGAGAGACACTAAAACAGACACAGTTCTGCAGAATAAATCACTGCATGAGTTCAGGAACTTCTGAAAACCACTGTTTGAACAGTTTGTCGCTGCATCCACAAATGCAAGTTGAAACTCTACCACGCAAAGAAGTAACAAGATATAAAGAGGATCCAGAAACGCTGCAACCTTCTCTGGCCCTGAGTTAATTTAAGATACACAGATTAAACTGCCCTAAACGCTTACAGAGGTGATGCCACACAGCAGTAAACAAGCTGCCGTCCCAGCTTTTTTTGGAACATATTTCAAGCAACAGTATCAAAGGGGGCATATAATAATAATAATAATAATAATAATAATAATAATAATAATAATAATAAAAAACATTTCTCATGTTATATTCTGCCTGTGTTATTTTTGAATAAATATAGGGTTTGTATGATTTGCTTATCATTAGATTTTTTTTTTTTTTTACACACTTTGCTCAGCGTCTCAACTTATTTTGGAAATGCGATTGTAAATGGACTTCGACAAAGAGCTTTAGCTAAATATGGAAAGCTTTCTTTACGCTGCAGGGCAGATTGGTTTTGCTTCTCGTATTTGACTTTTTTAACTTACTGTGCAGATTTCAGTTTCAAAGTGACCAAATTTTAAGATAAATAATCCCTTATTAGCCCCACAATGAGGAAATTCATAGTGCAACAGCAGCAAAGCAAAAGAAAATAAGTAACATGCAAGTTAATTAAAATAATTATTTACTTAACAGGGCTTACAGTTTACTTCCAGAAGTTCTCTGGAGTGACCAATCACGCTTCTCCGTCTGGCGATTTGATGGATGAGTCTGGGTTTGGCGGTTGCCAGGAGAACGTTACTTGTCTGACTGCATTGTGCCGAGTGTAAAGTTTGGTGGATGGGGGATTATGATGTGGGGTTGTATTTTTCAGGAGTTGGGCTCGGCCCTTAGTTCCAGTGAAAGGAACTGTTAATAACCAAGAGATTTTGGACAATTTCATGCTCCCAACTTTGTGGGAACAGTTTGGGGACGGTTCCTTCCTGTTCCAACATGACTGCACACCAGTCCACAAAGCAAGGTCCATAAAGATATGGATGAGCCAGTTTGGTGTGGAAGAACTTGACTGGCCTGCACAGAGCCCTGACCTCAACTCTGTAGAACCCCTTTGAGATGAATTAGAGCAGAGACTGTGAGCCAGACCTTCTCATCCAACGTCAGCATCTGACCTCACAAATGCGCTTCTGGAAGAACCATCAGAAATTCCCATAAACACACTCCTAACCCTTGTAGAAAACCTTCCCAGAAGAGTTGAAGCTGTTATAGCTGCAAAGGGTTTGCCGACATCATATTAAACCCTCTGGATTAAGGATGGGATGTCACTCGAGTTTGTATGCGAGTGAAACCAGACGACTGAATACTTTTAGAAATATAGTGTATGTATTATGATATAAACAATTATAAATAAATAAAAGCAAAATATCTGCAGTGTAAAGAAATTTGATCTATTTATGTGATAAGTTAACAATATAAATATTATAAATAGAAAAGCAAAGAAATCTTTACACTACAGGTATATTTTTTTACTGTGGTCAGTTTGTAGTCACTTCTGCTTGCGTGTCCACATCGGTTGCCGTAGTTATGACGCATGTGTGCAGATGCTGACTAGGCAGGGGCAGAACTTGGCAGACCTAGTAAACGATGTGGTTAATCATCGTTGTTGACTGCGGAGCTAAACGGGACATTAGTGTAGGTTGACTTTGTCACCAGACTACTAACAGGCTACAGGCTGTACCAGTGATGTTCAGAGTGGGACTTTGAGGTTAAATCTTTTAATGTAACAGTCACTGTGAACTACACCATAGGGATAAGCAGCTAATAGCAATGTTTGTACTACTTCTGTTTGTGTGCTACAGTGGCATAAAGGGGACATCCACTGTTTTTTCAAATTTTCTGCATAATTCAATTGTCAATGTCAGAAGAGTCATTCAGAGTGGCTTGAGTTAAAATGGTTCGATGTAGAGAAACTGGTGATGATAACCAGGAGTCACAATGTCTACACGACAATATAGCCTTTTTATTTATTGTCCAGATTAATCAGTGAACCTACAGGTTGATGATGGTAAAATAGTGGTAAATCTGAAAAAGCAACCTTGTACCACTCAGACATTAACATGTTTAATAAACATTTTCAGAACTATGATAAAACAATGCATCAGGCAGTATACTCATAAAAACTTCAAGTAATAATTTTCCATGAAGGAGCTTTTAGACACAGACTGTGGATAATTCTTGTTGAGTTTTTCTAGAATGGAGCATTTCACACCAGACCGCACTGAATGACTTTGCATACGCCTTAATTATTTGATTATGGGCAAATATTCTAAAAATCTGTGTAATTCCTCTTTACGTTACTTAGTTTTCTTATTTATTTGCTGTATTTGTTTGTTCATGTACTTCCACTTGACTGAAGACCAAGTCCTGATTTTTTTGTCTATTGGAACTTCAGCTGGAATGAGCAGGAACAACTGCTTTGTGCTTTGGCACATATGGTCACTTGGTTGTGATTCTAATGCTATACAGTGGCTAAGCCATTGTCATTAGAATCCTGCTACATACAATAAACCCTGCCTGACAGGTTACAATTTCACACTTGGATGTGCTCCAGTCGATTCTTCCCATAAAGCAAGCTCCTGCCTACCTGCAGGTCCCTCAGCTGTGGGAAAGGGAATAAACTCTCCCAAGTGGAACCAGACTTCTTTAACAGAGGTCATCGACATGAGGAGAGGGAAGCCGAGGACATAAAATGTGCACTAAAGCAGCTTTAACTTCATTTAGGGCTAGCAGCCATTATTAACTCTGTGTTTAGTACCACCAGTGACGTTTTTCATTTTTAGCTTCATTGCTTAGTGCTCCTCGGATACTCCCTTCAGCCGATGTATACGTCAATGGGTCTCGGCTGAGAATTCTGTCTGCATGGTGACACACGTTCTTAACTCTGGGTTATTAGCCACTTTCATTTGTTTGCAGAGTTCAGTGGAAGGACAAAAACAAGAAATGCACTACACTTTGAGCTGCACAGTTTTCTTATAGAACCGTGAGCACTTGAGCTTTCAAAAAAGAGCATTTTTAAACATTGTTATGGATTTGAGTGTTCTCAGTTTCTTTAGAAATCAGAATACTTTATTGATCCTAGAGGGAAATTGCAGTTATTACAGTTGCAACCATTCATGTGAAAGTATAATAAAAAAAACTTACATAACATATTACATAAAGCAGTTCAAATTATTGCACCTCTGAGTTTTTGCACCCATTATTATTATTACGCATATGGTCAGTACAGTTTGGTGTTGAGTATGATGAGATGAAACATAGTATCACTAAAAAGCGCTGTGTGTGTTTGCATGCAATTAATAATTCGATCACAATTGGATTTCTGCAGTTTTGTAATTATTCAAGTGGTTATGTTAACAGCATACTTTGATTTTTTTTTTAGGCTGGACTAAGGCCTAGAAATCTGATAGAGAGCTGAATTTTAGATCAGTAATTGGAATTCTCTGTGCATGTAAACCCTTACTCTGATTTCTTTCGTGTTTTTGTTTTTCGCACATATGCCAAAATAAACCACAGTAACAGAAAAGGCAAACCACATTTAGCACAGCACTCATGAGACGGCAACAAAACACTACCAGAGTGATGTTGAAACCAGTTACGTGCCTGACAAAATGAATCATTTAATTTTTCTTCAAGCTTGATAATATGCAACCCCATTTCTAAGAAAGTTGAGATGCTTTGCAAAATGTAAATAAAAACAAAATGCAAAATATTTTTTCATTTTGAATTTGATTCCAACAGCACATTCCAAAAACGTTGGGATTGGGCAACAAAAGGTTGGTAAAGTTGTATAATGCTTAACGAAACACCTGGTGGTTGATCGACAAAAGGTCAGTAACATGATTGGGTATAAAGAGCATCTCAGAGAGGCGGAGTCTTTCAGAAGTAAAGATGAGGAGGGTTCACCACTCTGTGAAAGACTGCACCATCAAATCACTGCATGGGCTCAAACACTTCTGAAAACCACTGTCTGTGAAAACAGCTCATCACTGCATCCACAAATGCAAGTTAAAACTCTAAAACACAAAGAAGAAACCAAATATAAACAGGATCCAGAAACACTGCCACCTTCTCTGAGATCATTTAAAATGGACTGAGGGGAAGTGGAAAAGTGTCCTGTGATCCTTTTTGGAAATCATGCACACTGTTCCCCGGACTAAAGACCACTCAGCTTGTTATCAGTGCACAGTTCAAAAGCCAGTATTCGTGATGGTTTAGGGGGGCATTAGTGATATGATATGAAGCCTTTATTGTCACATAGTCACCAAAGCAACCAGCGAAATGGCTAGTGCGCATGGCATGGGTGATGTACTCATCTGTGAAGGCTCCATTAATGCTGAATGATATATACATGATTTGACAACATATGCTGCCATCTAAACGACATCTTTTTCAGGGAAGGTCTTGATTATTTCAGCAAGATGATGTCAAACCACATTATGCATGTATTGCAGCAGCATTGCTCTGTATTAAGAGTCTAAACTGACCTGCCTGCAGTAAAGAGCGATCACCACTGAGAACATTCGGCGCATTATGAAATGAAAAATACGACAAATGAGCCCCTGAAACTGATGAGCAGCTGAAATCTTGTATCAAACAAGAACAGAAAACATTTCACTTTCAGAACTACAACAGTGTCTCCTCTGTTCCCAAACACTTACAGAGTGCTGTTAAAGAAGAGGAGATGAAACACAGTGGTAAATAGGCCCCATCCCAACTTTTTTTTCAAAACATTTTTTTCAAAAAACAATCAAATTTCTGTTTCAACATTTGATGTGTTGTCTTTACAGGATTTTCCTTTAAAAATATGATTTACATGAATTGCATATTGTTGCATCCTTTTTTAATGTACATTCTACAGTGTCCCAACTTTTTTGGAAATGGGGTTGTATATTCCTATTTTCCACTAACGTAAATGCAGTTAATGGATTACTGACAAAATCAGATTTTCTGCAGCTATCAGATTATTCATGAGTTTTTTATTATTTGTTTCTTCACTGATGCTTAGTGTTTTTTTTTTTTAACCTTTGATTATTCAGATGATGTCTGCTGTTTAGGTGTACAATTGTGCCTCATGTGTACTTCTAAAGAAGTTATTAATGATCTGATTAATGAGCATGGATAATGGTTTGTCCTGCAGGTTTGTGTGGTGGCAGTGCCTCTGGCAAAACCACAGTGGCCAATAAGATAATCGAAGCTCTGGACGTCCCCTGGGTGGTGCTTCTTTCTATGGACTCTTTTTACAAGGTAACGATGGGGGGAAACCTCAGTGGGCCATAAAAGTGTAAGAAAACTCAATGAGTAAATAGTGACTGATTAAGAATATTAAATGAATTTAGGGCTGTCATAATTAACTGATTAAACTCAATTTAAAAATCATTGACTAAGGCTGCATCCAGACAGTGCAGTGTACTTTGGCCAGAACACCATTGAATCCTAAAGCAGGTTATAAAGCGTAGAATCTGTGGGCTCTGCTCATTCCACCACACCACTGCTGCTCAGAAATGACTCTGGATAAAGTATTTATTGTTCCGTGAAAGATCCGCTAATAGAACTGCTCTGTTTAAATAGCTCTGAGTGGTGGAATTACAGAGGCAAAGACATCACTCGTTCCGTGAACTTGCTAGAGCTGGTCATTAATCCTTATTTGACCACTTTAATGACAACATCTAATTGATTGTTGCTCTAAAGACTCTGATTCATTCAAGGTGAACCAGGTTCCCTCCCACTTCCACAGCATGTAGTTTATAAATCGGTTAGGTGTTTAGTTTGAAGGAGAGTGATTTGTAAAGAAAAAATGAAGTGTGTGTTGGTTTTGCTGTCTCATGTATGGCTTCACTCATTTTTCGTCTGTGCAGGTTTTGTCCAATGAGGAACAGGAGCTGGCGGCCAAGAATGAATACAACTTTGATCACCCAGATGCTTTTGACTTTGAGCTGCTGGTGAATGTGCTCAGGAAACTGAAGAAGGGTAAAAGCGTCAAAGTGCCTGTGTATGACTTCACCTCCCACTGCCGTCGCAAAGAGTGGGTGAGTATGTGGTTCTGTGTGTTTGTTTGCTTTATATTTTTAAGGAGGGATAGACCTTTCCTGGTTCCTTCTCCCGGCAACAGCAATTCACATTTTGGCTACTTTGATATCTGTTCGTATCAGTTTTGGCCTTAAGGTTCATTGACTTGGTATCCCAGTTGGCCAGTTCTAATTTTTAGAACCTTTTGAACCTACTGACTTTATAGTAAAATAATGGAAATAAGGCTAACCTACAATGGCGAGACCTTTCCTGGTATCTGTTCTTATCGGTTTAATATCTAATGCGTCCTGCATACGAGGACTACATATTAAATAGATTTTTAGAACAGGGAGACGCGTTGACCTGGTATTACAGTACCTCCAGGAGCGGTGCACCTTTTGTAGGGGCAGTCATGGCCTGGAGGTTAGGGAACCAGCCCTGTGACCAGAAGGTCACCGGTTCGATCCCTAGAACCGACAGTACGTGAATGAAGTGCCCTTGAGCAAGACACCTAGCCTGTTACTGCTCCCTGGGTGTTGTGGATAGGGCTGCCCACCACTCCGGGCAGGTGTGCTCACTGCCCCCAAGTATGTGTGTGTGCTCATTAGTGTGGATGTGGTGTTTCACTGCACACGTAATATCACTGTATAAAATAAGAACTTAAATAAAATAAGGTGTTAAATACGCTGCAGTTACACAACAAGAGGCTATTGGTTGGGTGGATAATGACATTGTGGCAGTACCTGATGACCTAGATCGATGACTTGAGGTCTGACCCGGTCGGAAGGGGTGACCGCCACCGTCACTGAAACAGTGTGTTGGAGTAAATATATGCTTTTTCAAAGACTTTGTTTTTTAATACTGAAGCATAATTTCTCATTTTAACTATATGATATGTTTGACAAACATTCTATTTTTCTGTGCACAAATTCTTTATTTTGGCCTCAAGGTTCATTGACTTGGTCACTCAGTTGGCCAGTATAAAACTTTGACATTCTACCTTCGTTTTCAAGAAAAACCTACTGACGTTGTAGCAAAACCAAAGAAAAAAGGTTACCATACAATGGAGAAACCAACCAAACCAACCAAAAAAGAGCAAATAAGCTACTCATTGTAATGCTGCTTATATTGTCTTAAAATAGAACCATGAGAGGGAAGCGCACTCCTCATGGAGACACCCAAGTGTCTAATCAGCAGCTGGGAGCCAGTACGCTTTCTTGTTCCATAATCTAGGCTGGTAATTGGCTGGTTAGTGAATATACCCAGAAGTCTGGCCTCTATCCAGCTTCACTGTATATACATTTTCATTTTGTAATCAGTATAAAATTCAATAAATCCGTACTCGTGTTGGAAATTTTGAAAGATTCCAGCCATAAGCTCATGGCTAGTGTGTGAAATCAGCTGTGGAAGGATCATGAATGTGTTTGTATGCTTTGTTTGTGAGCACAGTCTGTAGTCCTGCTTTATAGTGTTCATCGTTGAGGTAGTTACTAGTAAAAAGTACTCCAGTTCAAATGACTGATTACTTTTCTCAAACTGTAATGGGATTACTTTATTTTTTAATACCTGGAAACAGTAATTTCACGTTCTCTGCCAGTTATGCTTTTATTATTAATATCAGAAAATTAGGAATCGCTGCAGCTATTATGAAAGGCTGATTCTTGAATGGCCTGTGTCATCATGTAGGTCATGTAATAAAAAGCTTGTACACCCAAATATTTAATTGTATGTGTAATCAAAAGTCATTAGAGGACAAAGCAATCACATTACTGTGACGTACCATGTTCACCCCAACGCTGATAGTGTTGAGTGTTCTAGTAAATTGGAAATGGAAGCATCAACATATCAACATACATGCATTTTCAGGCACTCCTTATTTTTGCTGTAGTAAAAATCATATCAGGACACCGCATACATCAGAAAATTTATGATCCCACATATTGCTGCTGCATAAAACTAAGCTGGTGAGTGTAATTAATATTAATGACGTCTCTCTGACCAGAGATTCTGTGTAGCTTGACAATTGAAATGTTTCCTTGGCACTGCCAGTCCCATAATTATGATTAAACACTGTGCCCACAGTGCAGTATAGCTGTTGTATTTATATCAACAAAATAATTGTGAATGTATACTCCTGGGCTGAGAAAGATGATCCAAACAGCTTAAATGGATTGTAAATCAGAGCTGCTGTCTAAACCCAACCCTATCTTTTTTCCACATACACCATGTCTTTCTCATATATTTAACTTAATGGCCCAAAAACCTGCTCATATAGTTACACATTTTCATAGAAACAGTTTTCAAAATGACGAATACCAGCATGTGAAAGCTTTCCCCCATGTGCAAAATGCAATTTCATGCCTGAAAGGCACGATGGGCAATAGAAAAACATCATAACGACACTACTAAACAACACTAATTCAAAACCTGCTTTTCTTTTGTGCTTGTGGGCTCGTAATTATCTTCCCCAGCTCTTAAAAGATATGGACCTGGTCAATTTTTCAGTCTTCATAATGTGCTATAACATTAATGAGTTTTTACACCTGAAGCAGGACTCTCACTAGGGTTTGGAGGTGACCTTAGTGCCTCAGGAGAGGATTCATGTTATTCCCAGAAAGCTTCAAAAGACCATAACAGCAAATAAGCTGTTCAGGGTTGAGCGGTGAATTAGTGAGAGAGAGATTCAGTGCAGAAAAGGGCACGTGATGCGTTACCAGTGCCGCTTAAGGATGCAGTGATGCATCATTTCCGTACTGATAATGATAACTGAGAATTGACACTTTGGTATGGCCAGTAACAGACTAGTGAGTATATGCTCATGGGTATATTTTGGTTTTCCATCTGAAATTAAATGCACAAATCATAAAGCAAAATATTCAGTAACTGCATGAAATAAATGTCATTTTTATTTATTGTAAAAGCCCATCAGATGAACAGAACATGTGTTTTATGATCATAAACATGATCATTGCCATATGCATACAATTTACTGTTGAAAGCCAAAAATCTCAGACGCTCTTTGTATTATTTTATAAAAGTAATGTTTACAGAGCAGATCACTGAAGAGACGCCATCTGTTTATAGTTTATAGCCCAGATTTGGGGAAAAATGGGTCGACTTTCAGTAGAAAAATTCAGCTTGTTATATTATAAAGTTTTAAAACTACATCACCATCTATTTGACTGGGTGTCACATGACAGTTACAGCCTCATACGACGCCCAGCTTTGGAGAGAAGCTTATAAAATTGGAAAGTTATGAAGTAAAGAATGTGATGAGTGTGTTTTGGAACTGGCACAATATCCAGGGCTGTTTCTGAAAAAAGGAGAAAGTTTAAAGTGCTAAGGTAGAGATAATAAAACACTAAATAGGTACATACTGGGCATGGTATATATAAATAATATAAATTATACGTACAATAAAATGAATAAATATTACATATTTAGATCAGTATCAGTCATATGGGCACTAACAATACCAGCATGATATTATATGAATGACAGCAAGTTATTATTTCCATCAAACTTCGAGATGAAGTGGCACAAAATAGTAGAGACTGTGTACAAATATTTAATGATTGCTTTAGAAACGTTTTTGTTGTATTTGGTCCAGAACATCAGCGAAAAGATTCTCTTGAACTATAAGTGACTATAGGTGGTGGATACTGTCAATATGATGATAATATCATGATAAGTCTTCTCATTGTGATAAACAATATTCTTTTCTTGGTGTGTTGCAGATGTAGTTATACTTAAAGAGCACTAAATGACTGCGTACTTCATTAAAAAGGAAGCATAATTAGTCCTGTTAATTAGATTTAGTGCAGCACAGAGTGTGAAATGTTAATTGAAAGCCATTGAGTTTTTAAGGGCTGTTTTAGGTGCGGCACTATTGGTCTGTGTGTCAGAATATCATGTTATGTTAATATATTAATATATAATATTAATAATATGTTAATCATATTGTGTGTCATGCAAATGTCTTGAAATATTGTGATATGTCATCAAGTAAAAAGAAATCTCGTTCCCAGTTCCGTTATGCACCAGTGGATTAATTTGATCCAGCCTCTGTGTTTTTGGCATTGCTTAGAATTAGAGTCGCACCTCAGATGATCCCTTTTCATCTAATGGTTCTTTTCTGCGTGTTCTTCTTTGCAGAAAACTGTTTATGGTGCCAATGTTGTAATATTTGAGGGAATCCTTGCATTTGCCAATAAGGAACTTCTGAAGGTAAGTTCACATCCTGTTTGGTAGTGTTTTGATAGTCTGATTGCTGTCGACTGTTTTACTGCCCTGTCGTCGCTCCACAGCTGAATCAGATTAGTAGGTAATAGGGATGGGGAGATTCACCGATTCACATCGGTGATTCGGCACACATGTCTGCGATTCGACTGCACCGGTAGATTCAACGTGCATCGGGTTTAATTTGCGGGCGAATTTACGGTGCATCTCTTCTAGCCTTTTTGCATCGGCAAATGCCATGGTTAAATCGGGTGTTTTGTTTTCCACTATCTATTCCTTATTCTAATGTATTTTCAGAGGCAACATATTTTTTTTTTTTATTGATTTCTTTTTTTTTCTCGAGGCAACATAAATGCACCATCGTGTCCTCAGGTACTGACGCAAGCACGCAGAGGTACACAACAAAGATGGAGGGAAACGAAAGCATTAGCAACGACGAGATATTTAATGCACCAAAAAAGACACACAAATCAAACGTGTGGCAATATTTCGGGTTTTTTAAGCGAGGTGGTCAACTTGACAAGACGCACGCAATCTGCAAACAATGCCGTGGGGCTATCAAATACGTTAGTAGCACAACGAACCTGGCGACACACATGAAAAGACGGCACGGTGTGGACATCTCTGCGGCCGCTACCCCCTCGTTTTCTTCGGATCCTGCTGAAACACGAGCCACACTGAGTAGTAGCAAAGGAGGTGACAGGTCTATCGCAAGTTTATTTA
The DNA here is from genome assembly GCF_015220715.1 of Pygocentrus nattereri. Taxonomy (NCBI): domain Eukaryota; kingdom Metazoa; phylum Chordata; class Actinopteri; order Characiformes; family Serrasalmidae; genus Pygocentrus; species Pygocentrus nattereri. Next base: position 17,809,016 of record NC_051214.1, on the reverse strand, counting down.
GGCAAAACACGCCCCTACTCAGTCAGTCAACTATCTGAAACCTTGTGTAGCAGTTAAGTCTAGCAGACAGTAGTATGTGTTGCAGATCATAATTTTCACTATGCACATTGTTAATACAGTATTTTCGAAAACTGTTCATCTTATGTTTTATATACGTTTTGTATAAATATAGATGGAGAATATAACTGAATAATTCAGTTGAATAAATTAATGCTCTGTCTGAATATACTGAATTATGCATTTTTTAATATTATGTATTGGTTTTGCTCCATTGAAAACAACCAGATGCATACATCCCTTAAATTGTTAGAGAGTAAAGTAGAATCGTGCTATTGAGTTAAGAAAACTGATGGGTTAGGCCAATACGTCCTCAAACCTCAACTAACTGTATCGAATGATCACTTATCAAACTGAATCCTCATATAATTAAGTCATATCGTTATCAAATCATTTTTGAATCGCATCATATCGTGAACAGGAGTGATTTGTATCGCATCGTATCAACAAGGGGTTTCAGAGTATCGCAATTATATCGTATCGGTGGCAGTGTATCGAGATGTGTATCGAATCGACCTTAGTGGTGAAGATATACATCCTTAGTAGGTAATAATAAAATAATCCTCCTTTACAGTAAAATAAAGCTCTGCTGATCGTTCAATACAGTTTAACATTAAGTGCTCTTAAACGAGTTCGTGTAGAACTGCTGGTTCACCCTTTAACTCTGAAAATCAGCGCAGACTGTTGGTCACCATAGCAACACAGACAACACAGACAACAGCCTCGCTGAAACGGTTTAAGACAAAATAATTCGGAGACGAATGGACTTATCTGTGTTTATAATCACTCCAGCTGGTTTCCTGATGCGTTTAATCTGCAGTGAGAAACTGACAAACACTAAAAGTCACAAGGCTGAGGTCAACATGTCCGTCCCCAGCTTCTTGTTTGTATTTTCACATTTCACCTTAAATGATGCAACATTTAGCTACATTGTTAGCTTCAGTCTGCCACTTCAGGCACCATTTAAAGTGGAACGAGAAAATTCTAACAAGAAGCTGGCGAATGAAAAGTGACTTCAGCCTCGAATGTTGAGAGACGTTCTAGAAGAAACTGATCGTCTTTTGAGAAAAAGTTTCCTGCTGGAGATTGAGACTGAGAGGTTTACAGCTAAGATGGCAAAACATTACTTGAATGAAATGGTCATGAAATGTTGTGGTTAGATTTTTGCAATCTTGCAAAATGTCTTTCATTATAAATGGAGAATGATATTAATAAATAAACTGGGTGATGATGAGGCCTAATGGCAGACAATGTAGAGTGGCTGAGAGCACGAATGATAAGAGGAAAATCTTTAAATTATAAGAAGCAAGTGGGAACTTACATAATAAACGGCAAGGTCGCATGAAATCAGGGGTGGTGTAGTGATTAGGGATAAAAATGAGAGCATGGGAAAGAGGAAATCGGGGAGGGGGAGAGGGAGAGGGGCGGGGGGGGGGGGGGGGAGGGAGAGGGGCGGGGAGAGGGGGGGGGGGGGGGGGGGGGGAGAGGGAGGGGAGGGGGGGAGAGGGAGGGGAGGGGGGGAGGGGGGGGGAGAGGGAGGGGAGAGGGAGAGGGGCGGGGAGGGGGGGGGGGAGAGGGAGGGGAGAGGGAGAGGGGCGGGGAGGGGGGGGGGGAGAGGGAGGGGAGAGGGAGAGGGGGGGGGAGAGGGAGGGGAGAGGGAGAGGGGGGGGGAGAGGGAGGGGAGAGGGAGAGGGGCGGGGAGGGGGGGGAGGGGGAGAGGGAGAGGGGCGGGGAGGGGGGGGGGGAGGGAGAGGGAGAGGGGGGGGGAGAGGGAGGGGAGAGGGAGAGGGGCGGGGAGGGGGGGGAGGGGGGAGGGGGGGGGGGGGGGAGGGGGGGGAGGGGGGGGGGGGGGGGGAGGGGGGGGGGGGGGGGGGGGGGGGGGGGGGGGGAGGGGGGGGGGGGGGGGGGGGGGGGGAGGGGGGGGGGAGGGGGGGGGGGGGGAGGGGGGGGGAGGGGGGGGGGGGGGGGGGGGGAGGGGGAGGGGGGGGGGGGGGGAGGGGGGGGAGGGGGGGGGGGGGGGGGAGGGGGGGGGGGGGGGGGGGGAGGGGGGAGGGGGGGGGGGGGGGGGGGGGAGGGGGGGGGGGGGGGGGGGGGGGGGGGGGGGGGGGGGGGAGGGGGGGGGGGGGGGGGGGGGGAGGGGGGGGGGGGGAGGGGGGGGGGGGGGGGGGGGGGGGGGGGGGGGGGGAGGGGGGGGGGGGGGGGGAGGGGGGGGGGGGGGGGGGGGGGGGGGGGGGG